>NW_015113142.1:139811-151946 GCF_001443285.1 Poecilia latipinna | reverse complement strand
CTCCTTGCACAACCTACACCTTGGGTCTTGTCTGGTGTGGTAGATCTGAGCCTCTATTGCTCTGGTGTTTAGAGCGCATATATATATATATGTGTTTGTGGCCTTTAAAATTTACTGAGCTTCTATATGCAAAACAACAAATTTGATCCTGTCTTTGAAAAGTACATTTACGTTATTATTGGTGTTAAGTTAGAAATCTGAAAAAAATACGCCTTTGACAGTATCAGGTACAGAAAATACTTGTATTTCATTTATAAACTTAAATATGCCTGTTAATGAGAGCATTAATTAAATAACTAGTTCCATAATAATTTACACTGTTGTGCATTGTAAAGTTACTAAAAACGTTACTATGGCTCGTCAAATAGGACCCAACATCTGATTGGTTAACCTTTACTAACATTAACATTTCTTTCATCTTTGTATTTTCAATTCAGCTTAAAAGATCTAAATGTTTGATATGGTTTTAATTTTTATCATTACATCGTTTCCTTGATGAGAAATATGAGCTATGCTCTATTACAAAATTTTAAAGCCTGTCATTTAAAACAAAATGCAGTTTGAATAAAAAGCTACACACGATGCATGCAGCCATGAACTGAACTGAGTGTGTTATGAAAATATGTTTTATAAAAGTGTTATCTTCTTTATTAATACTGCATTAAATATTACGTAGCAGCGATCAAGCCACAGCTTTCCAATAAAGTTATGAACTTATTTCATGTTAAAATGAGTAATTGCAGGATATCCATTTGCAGTAGTTTGTGTAATGTTGCATCTGCTGTGACCACTCCAGAAAGCTTGACAGCTTTCATAATGACTTTGGCAGTTTTCCTCACTGAAGTCAAGAGTTTCTAACTTCCTGCTCAGTAAATAAAACTGTTGTTGTGAACTTCATTTGTTCCTGTGCTTTTTTTTTTTTTTTTTTAGATGGGCAGTCAATATCAGCGCTCCATACCGCTGGAGGTGAGGAGAGCAGAGGGAGAGCGAGTTCGAGCCAAACATCCTGACAAGATACCGGTGAGTAAAACTGATGATCACCCTTTACAGTGTCAGCCTTGATTGAACTGTTGATGTCAGTTGTTATCATTTTCATTTTAATTATTATTGACGAGGTAAACACAGCGAGTTGCTTTTCGAATTTGCGTCCCATTAATTTCCAGATCATTGTGGAGAGGGCGTCGAGGTCACGCGCTCCTGAGCTCGACAAGAAGAAGTACCTGGTGCCGTCGGATTTAACAGGTGAGAGCAGGAGACGGATCGCAAACTTGCATGAATAAAACCACATTGCTGACTTCGACGTTACTGGCAGTTGGGGTTTCTTTCACTTCCTCTCACTTTATACGAAACGAACGTTTGCAGACTTTCCTGACCGTCTTCTTCGTCTCCTTCCTCTTTTTTTCTTTTTTCTTTTTCTTTTTAGTGGGCCAGTTGTGCTTTCTGATTCGTCAGCGTATGTCTTTGAGACCAGAGGATGCGCTCTTCTTCTTTGTCAACAACTCCCTCCCTCCATCCAGCTGTCCACTTTCAACTGTGTATGAGGTAACGCTCAAACTGAAACTAGGTTTCATGTGATCGTTCTCCTTGTGACATGCAAGGTGACGATTTTTCAGGCAGGGATTTTGATAATGTTTTTTCTTTCCCCTTCTAAATGAAATCATGCTTTCAAAATGAGTTTTGGTGATCTGAAACATTTAAATGGGACAAAGAAGACGTCTGGAAGAGCAAAATATGTTTTCTTATTGTGGTATATATTTTTTAATCCAACTAGAAATGGACTCGGCTTGTTTGGCTCCCAGTTTTTCCATTTTCATGCTAATAGTGCATCATTATGTGCTTGTTTTTCAGGAGCACCATGAGGAGGACCTGTTTCTTTACATGACGTACAGCAACGAGAGCGTGTACGGCGCCTGAGGCAAAACGAAAGGCTGGAAAAGGACTCGGAGGGACAATGAGAGTAGACAAACTGGGACTGGAGCAAACATTGACAAATGTTTGCGCTTTGCGCCCCTTCTATATATTCGCTTTGACAAGTAACTGCAATTAAAGGTGGAAGAAGGACTTTATGAAAGGACAAGAAAGGGTCTCTGGATTTGGCTGTACCTTTTGATAGTATTTCAAGCTGAGCATGATGCATTTAAAAACACTTTTAAAGTGATGTGGATTTATTTCATGGTGGGATGGGAGGGTTTTAGAAGAGTGAAAGCATTATGAAGGGAAGGTAACATGTTGAGACAACTCTCATTATCTTTCTCAGTCACCTGTATTTAATGCAAATAGTGTTGTTCTTGTGTTTTGTAAATTATCAGAATTTCCTTTGCATAAAATAAAGAAAATTCAAAACTTCATGTCGCTTTGTGTCTTTGTCAAATCCGGTGCAGCGCCTTGCTGAACCTCTCATGCAGCAGTTATCCTTCCACATTTTATCTCGTTGTCAGTGTTGGTCATTACTCATACATTTCAGTGGATATTCTCTGGAGTTTATATGTGGATATTGAAGTGGAAGGAAGAGACATCCTTTATTTAAAGGAGCTCTGTGTTTCAGCTGCTTTTCAGTTTTTTGGAAGTTGCTTCTCCATGTTTGATTCTGGGGATGCAGACCAGAACCAGAACCAGAAGACCTGAGGGCTCTCAATGGTTGCTACAACAACAGCAGGTCTTTGATGTATTTCGATGCTTAGCTGTTTAGCAATTTATAAACTAGTAGAAATATTTTAAAGTCTGCTGTCTGACTGACACTTGAAGTTACATTGGGTTTCAAAGGAACTTAGAGATGAGGCAAGTTCCAACCCCTAAAGCTATTTGTCCGAGTTTTTTTTTTTTTATATGTGGTTTAGGGGAAGGGCGCAATAAAAAAAAAATGTAAAAAGAAATCTTTGAAGGGGAAGTGATTAGTCTTCAGTCAAATGAACCACATGTTTGACTGGACATAAGGAACAATTTCTTTCTTTCTCTTTAAGCTGATTTTGACATCTAGATATTCGCAGCTTGGTATCAGCTGTTTGTTTCTGCATCTTGAGAAAGTTACATAACCTTCATTGTGAACTGACCCATAGACGTTCTGAGTAAATCGAAAGTTAGGGGATCAGACCTGAGGCTGCCATGGAGATGCAGGATATCCCCAAAGAGAGCCCAAAAAGCAACGAAGAGGAGGGAGCAGGTGAGCCGATGCTGAAGGTGGTAACTGAAGGTGAGCAATATCTGCTATGAATTCACTCAAAGTAAGCTAATTACTTTGGTGCTCAGGTGTTTACATTAATTGCATGGCAAGAATATGCACATGAGCTCCAGATTTGTCTGTATTCTTGTCTTTAGAGGAAGCAGAACCAGACCATTACGAAGAACTGCAAAGTCCATCGGAGGATGTCTACGTAGAAGCAGAAGCCTTTCATCCGACAGTCAAATCAAGAACAGGTATGCATTTATATAACAAAGGCACAGATAAAACTGACTAACAGGACAAATGAGCTTATCCTTTGAGCTAAATGTCTGCTGAAGCAACAGAACTCCTCATGTTTCAACATGTTTCTCAGTCTATGTCACCCCTTTGTGATGCATTTTCCTCAACACTTTAGTTTTTTGTTATTTAATATATGTCTGTATTATTTACATTCTGAGCAGAATGTAGTACTAGCCACAGGTAGTACTACAGTTTGGTTACATTTGTTCATTTGTGTCTAGCTTGTGGTTTCACACTGCTGCAAAAAAGCCGTTTCATTTATCCACATGTTGTATTTGTCTAATGAAACTGAACTGTTAGATTTGCATCTTAGCCTTAAATCAATATTAATGTACTCTAAGCACCGCAAAAAATGATCAAAATTCTCAAAATTACTTTTTTACTACTTTATTTTTAAGAATCTAGATTAATCAGAGATCAGTTTAGTGTATCAAAAATTACTAGGTGGGCAGTCAGGAGCTAAGAAGGACGTTTTCTTGAAGACTAGGGTGTTGCTTTTTTTTTTTTTTTTGCAAAATTCAGCAGTTTTAGTGACAACTTGGATTCCTTACACTTGAAATGTAAAGTCTTTGGTTTAGTCTGATGAGCAACACCTTCACATAAATGCTGTCAAAATGAGGAAGAAAGGAAATTTCTCAGACTTCTCATTTTATGACTTCAGGTTTCACTGAAGTCATAAAAGTTGCATAATAGTTATGTTCTTAACACTTACCATTTGCCTCAGTATATAAAGTATATGAATAAAAATAAATAAATAAATAAAATAAACAGCATAATGCCTTCTGTCATTGTATCTATGCCGCCTCCTCCGTACAAGTTAGCGATTTTTACCTGCCAGTTTACACCTGCTTTTTATATGTGCTGAATATAGACACAAAAACAGCACCCGCAATCTGGTTCTGATTTAATAAATCACGTTGAGGCGGTAAGTCAGTACATTTTAATATCCTCCTTCCAATACTTTGCAGTTTCTGATGATCAGCATTTGTTTTGCATATTCATGAAGACAAACTCGTTAATTTATTGTCCACATTTTGCTGATGTAACCCTTTATGCGTATTGTTTCTGGTTCAGGTTTGCACATTTGATCAAGTTTGCACCTGATTTTGTGCACAAAGCTTTAGAAGATCAGAGTCGATGTATCTCTGAGCCTGAGGAAATTTCAGGACTGGACTTACTCCACAAGTGGCATCGTATCGTGGCACCACACTGGACTGAGCTCCAGAGAGCGACCCATTCTGTCACAACTCTTTGTAGAAGCAATCTGCACACCCATGTGTTGCATGTTATACACCAGTGGCTTTGGAAGTGATTGAAACTCCTGTAATGAGGGATTTGGATGGGTGACTCAGTGTCTTTGGCTGCAAAGTGGCATAATAAGCAACGCAGAACTAAAACAAAAGAATCCTGAGCTGTTCTCCAAATTCTGCATACAAAACTTTGAACACAAAGTTGTTCTTATCACTTTTCCTTCACAGATGTCATTGGGAAGAACTCGTTATGATAAGTGTGACTCAAACACAGATCTAATATGATCTGTAATGAAATCCTATCTCTTGATTTGGAGATTTGGAGATTTGATTTGGAGAAGTAAGTCTTTGTTGTGACATGTTTGGATTTTGTTCTTGCTCACTGTCTGTCTCTCTCACACACACAAACACGTTCTCATTCTTAAAGAGGAAGACACATAAAAAGCTTGGGGGCATTCAAGGACAAGCTCTGTGCAATGTGAATAATTAAGGATTTACTGGGAGTTGCCATGGTGCTGCGGTGGGAGAGGGGTCTCTTTAAACTCCAGCAGAGGCACGCTTGCGTCAGCAGAGCAGGAAACCAGAGCAGAAAAGAGTAAACAAGGTGCCTGATATATAGTCGGAGGACAGTTTTCTCCATGTACATCAAATTTTTTCGCAGCTATGTTGAGGATAAAAAAGAGAAACCAGATGAAGCAAAATTGTCCGTGGAGCTGGAGGGAGAGGAAGGTAATGGGTGAAGGGTTTTTTTCCACTCTGACGGTGGTCTTTGTAAGAGCTCACTGACATTTGGGTTTCCTCTTCAGGCAAACAGGATGAAGGAAAACCAGGACTGTACCGGGTGCTGTGTTTAATCCTCACAATAATCTGCTTCATCCTTCTCATTCTGGTTTTTGTCCTCGGTGTGAAACGTGAGTATGCGCCGCCGCCATGCATCACTGCAACTAAAACACACACCTCAGGGTGACTTAGATGTAAAGTAGGGCATTATATTTGTGCAGACAGTGACATTGTAACGTGCTTTAGGGTGATCCAGTTTTTTGTAGCAACAGATTGTAGCAGACCGCTGTTAGCTGCAGAGCTGCAGCCTGAGGTTGCTGTTCTTACCCTCATGTCTCCTCCCACTGTGCTCTGTTTTGTAGTCCGAGCTGGATCCACTGTCTGCCCAGGAAACGACAGATCCGGAGACCAACAAAGTCCAACATGCAGCTTGGAGGACTGTCAGAGCTACTACCCAAACAATCATTTCAACAGTAAGTGTAAAGGTGCTAAATAAAACCCTCTATAAGCAAAGAAAAACATCTGATACTTTGTCAGTTATTTTATTTTATTTTTGCCTTGCCTTTATCCAAAGTGGTCTTGTTCAGAAGTTCAAATTGTGAGCATGTGCTTTGACAAATAAGAAAAGGGGACAAGTGTGACAAAGTTTCAAACCTTGAACATTATCAATAGCAGATGAACAATATTTTGAAGTCATTTAAAGTTATTTTTATTCAACTGGTAATTTGGGAACAAGGTTGTTGAAGATCTTTCTTGTTTGCGCGCTAGTAGTTTCACCATGTTTTGTAGTTTGCAGTACTGGGGGAGCCGTCTGCCATGGGACATTTTGTAGCTATGGATCATTTCAAACCTCTTTTGACAATCTGATTTAAAGTAATTTTCTATAACTTTCTTACAGTCTCTTGTTATGTGTCTCCAATACATCCTGTCTGCCAAGAGTATGCTCAGAGTTATTTTGTCTTGATCAAAGATTATAATCTGTCACATTTCAATAGAGAGAACTGACCCAAACGAAGATCAGAACCTTAAAAGCTTAAGAAATGTCAAACAACTCTAATATTTTGGACAATAGCACAAGTTAAACATATATTAATAACATCAATAAATATGCTAAATTACATCATGAAAGCACAAAGACATTTTCAAACCTATCTACCTATCTACACATTTGTCTTAATAGACAGTTTTCTCTTTCATGATTTTTGCTTTAACTCATCTGTCTCATTTTTTTTTAGGACTTCCCTGCCGGCAGTGCGCCAGCGGCTGGCTCACCTTTGGCAAATCCTGTTTCTTCCTGTCCACCACCAGACTGACCTGGTCAGAGAGTCAGAAGAACTGCAGCTCCAGTGGAGGATCTCTGGCTATTGTTTCCAGCCAGACTGTTCAGGTTTGCATTGTGACGATGGTCACTGTTACTGCGAGCAGTTTGTTACGTTATAATTAGTTTTACACTGTGCATTTTGTGCAAATCTGAGCCCTTGTCTCTCCTTTTGCTCTAGAACTTCCTGACAAAGAAAGGGGATCTGAAATATTGGATTGGACTGAGACATGAAGACTCCACATGGAACTGGGTCAACAGAAGAAAGCTGCAGCAGAGGTGATTCATGAGAAATAGATTATTTATTTAACAACCGATCGCTAAATATTGCTTTAATTTTATTATGTTATTTATGCTCACTTCCTGTTGATTTCTGTTTTTACTATGGTTGATATGAGGAGTCATATACTGATCAATTTAGCTCATAATTATTTGACCAGGTGGGGGCACTCAATCACTGTTCATAGAGAAATAAATTTTCAGCACCAACTGATCAATTAACTATTAAGTTTGAAAAAAAATAAATAAATAAAACAAGACCATGAAATCACAGCAAAAGTAATAATCTCCACACTGACAAAGTATCTCAAAGTAATTTTTGCGCCGTTCATCCCAACACACACACTGTCTGCTAATAGAGGGCAGGACTTGATTTTTTTTTGTTCACAAAAAGCAGTAAATTTCTCTATTTTTATAAAATTTTATAAAAATTGCAACATAAATAAACAGTAAACATAAGCTTTAACACCATAGGAAAAAACTCAACGTTGGCTGTTTTTTTTTTTTTTTATCTTCTCAGTAAAAGGAGCCACAAAAGAGATTACTTCACTTTTCTAAAAATAACCTTCGTATTTTTTACCTTTTCTTGAATCGTTAACATTAATTGCTGTTATGTTTGCAGCTACTGGACTGAAGCTGCACACAGTGGAGACTGTGCCTATCTGAACAGTGACGGCCCGGCTGAGAAGAACTGGGACAGAGCTTCCTGTCAGTCCACCACCTACTTCATCTGTCAGCTGCAGTTCTGATGGAAACTGTCTCATCAACAATCGTCTCCATAGCAACACAAGCAACAGCTTGTTCTCATGTTACACTCCAATCGTATCCAAGCTTCTTAGATAAAAAAATATATTACATTTGTGGACTAAATTAAATGTATGCCATCAAATTCTACTTACTGCTGCATCGTGTAAATCAGTGGTTTAGCTTTTAAAAATCTATTTGCTGGGTTTACGTCTAGAAAAAAAAATAAAAAAACAATTACATACTGCTGTGAAGCCTTCATAGAATCGTTAATCTTGAACATATTACACTGAGATTGAATAAAGCTTGATCTGCTCATGTAGAAGCCCAGGAAAAATTCTCTTCCAACAAAATGTCAGATTCCGTTTTATTTGCACTTTTTGCTTCTGTTATTTTTCTGCACTGATTTCTTATTTTCATTCATCCATATTTGTTTCTTCTGTTAGTGCAGTTATTTTCATCTGATCAGTTTTGCCATGTTTTACTCTTAGTTTGCTCTTAGTTTTATTCTTTGTGATATTTAATTAGATTCATTTCCTGGTCCTTCCAGTGTCATATCAACCCGTTAGCTAATCAACCCAGGTCTTTTTTCGTAATATTTAAACCTTTCTCCTGCTCACACTCCTTGCTTGTTCCTCCAGTTGGATTCCTATTTTTGTTTTGGCTCTGGCTCCCTGTGTTTTTGTGTTGTTTTCTTATTTTTTTTCATTAAAACATTCTTCACCAACAAGCTGCTTCTGCCTCTCGGCATTTGCGTCCTTCATCAACCAACCTACAACAAGACACAAAGTTCACTGGATGACATGGTAGCTAAACATGGCTCTGTATGTTCATGGGCTATAAGCTGGATGAAGTGAAGTGTGGAACAAGGGGCTGGTTTTTACCAGATCAGTGGTTCCCCAGCTACGTAAGTTTGTTCTAAATGACTAACTTTGTTATAATTTCCTTACTCGTCGTTATTCAGAGGCAAACCTGACCTATTTTTGCACAACAAGATGTAAGCAGACCCTGGATTGCAGGAATGCGACCTGGTCATGTAGCCGGTCCAAAGGGCTAAGAGGAAACCAATAAGTGAAAAGAAGACAGTCTTTTAATAACCTGTCAAGATGCAAAGAATAAGTACTTACAGGTGGAAAAAACCAATGAGAACAATGAAACTCAGCCACATAAACTTTGTCGGGTCTCCAAATATAATCGAGGAGGAAATGAAAGAAAAAAAGTCAAAACAACATTTGTGAGTAGATCACATTACCAGATTGTATATAACTGGACACGCCTTGATTCAAACCACTCCACTCTGCGTGTTTTTCGATTCCCTCTAGTATTTTCCTCTGTTTGGCTCAATCCACCTTCAACTTCAACATGTCTCTACCATGTTCCTGAAGAATAGCACACACCCACAGAATGATGCTACCACTACCATGTTTGCAGGCACGTGCAGAGGGGGAGGGCTAGGGTGGCTTGAGCACCTGCCCCTTTTGCTCCTTGCCCCCAAGTGTCCTTTTGGTTCATTTTTATTTTTATTTTTTTGTATTATTATTTCCTAAGCCCTCTTCTGACACATAATAACATGTACTAAAATTATTTGTTTTTTTTTGTTGGGGTTATTTAATAATAAATTTTTTTAATAATAAACCCTCCGGTCACCTTGTTACCTTTGACCTTTTGTCCATGACGCACAATGCAATTGCCTTTCTCACAGTGAGATAAGGCGGCTAACTGCAGAGCTCAACGTGGCGAACGTTCGAGATTACAGAACAGTTTTTGGTGAATTAAAAAAACGTTTTTGGTGAATAAAGTGGCGTAGACTTACTACTTGTCAGATAACGGAAAACGTTGAACGTTGTATTGTTTTTGCTTCAGCACGGAGTAGCGGTTTAAGCAGAGAGGTAATGAAATACAACAGACACTGACAGGCCTCTTCATCACCACTGCAGTAGCAAACAGGCAGCTCTTTTTTTATAGATTACAGCACACTAAAATGTTGCATTGTGCCCTTGTTTATATTTTTAATAGTGTAATTCTGTAAAGATAAAATATGTCTGGTGGTCTAGCTCTGATTTACATATCTTGCACAATTGCAGGTTTGAATATTGCAATACTTTCCGAGAACAAATTAGACCTGCAGAAAGAAATTACTAATAAAATATCTTTCATATGCATAGCTGTATGCTCTATATAGATATTTTCCTTAGCTTAGACTGTATATCTCACAATTTTGTAATTTATCATTGTTTATTAAACTCTGAATGCTGTGTGGTTTTGTTTAATAGTCTGACCTAGAAGGCGGTTATTTGTGCCCTTCGTTGTTTTGAGCACCTGCCCCTTTAGTGGTCTCTGCACGGCCCTGCATGTTTCAGTCTTGGGATGCTGTTTTTCTGCCACATGTAGGGTTTCTCATCAAGGCCCAACTCTTAAACTTGACTTCTTATGCATTTTTTTGTCAGTTAGTTTGAAACCACAAACAACTGAGGGTTTTGGTTTCTACAAGCAAAGAACACGACGTGGCAGCAATCAAATGCCAGACAGAGCGCCATCAACTCGGCTTCCTGCAAGTATCTTGCAAGCTCTGAACACACACAGTAGCAGCACCAAGGACCCATCGTTTATTCTGGGAAAACCATTACAAACAACAGCAGAAAAATAATAATTTATTTTAAATACAGTTGAGCATCAGTGCTCAGCTTGTTTACATGCAATAGCGGAACCCCCCTACCCCCCCACTGAAAACTTGAGAGACAGTGAATAATTTGAAGAAAAGGAAGTGAAAAAGGGTCTGATTAAATGATGGCTTCATATCACTTCATCAACATATTCTGAGTCAGCTTCACAAGGAATTAGCTTGTCTATAAATGTTTAGAGGAAGAACAAAACCAATGCATGGGCATCACAATAAAGTCATTGAACAATTAAGTAATACCAATAGATATAATTTTAATTTAAAACGTATCCGTCAGCTCATTACACAGATTGATGCATTTAATGGGTTTATTTCTGTTAATCTGGATGATTATGGCTAATGAGAAACAAAGATTAAATGTTGAGAATATTAGACCAGATCAATGGAAAAAGCAATGCTTCCTTACATTTATTGTATATAAATGTTTGAGGGGTACCACTAATTGTGGCAAGATTGATACTTTATTAAACAAAACTAATTATTTACATTGCATTGATTGTTGCGATGTGCATCTGGAGCAGCTGATATGCATTGCCTTTTAGATATTGGTTAGAAACCATTTATAGACTAAAATAATAACTTTGTTCCTAACTTTCCTTAGAGAAGGACATTTCTTTAGCCTTTCTTTAGATCTTTTAGTTTGTCATGTAGTCAGATGGGTTCTTGATTTGCAGTTTTCTTTATATAGTGTTTTGCATGTTTTTAAAAAAAAATACTTCAAGGTATCGGACTGAAAAGACACACATAATACTTTGCAGATATTCAATTGCAATACATAAAAAAAAAAAAAAAAACAAAGACTTCCATTTCACAGTTATTCATTATTTATAACAAAATATCTCAGGCTTTTATGTGGTAAAAAATGAAAGTAAAGCCCAAGGTGGTAAATGATTTCATAGCATCTTAAAAGATTTCTCTTCTCTAAGTCTTTCCTCTGAATAAAAAAAACGAAATTATTATCACACATCGCACTGCTTTCAAGTGAGCTAAGATGTGAGGCAAGATCAAACCCCAAAAGCTATTTGTCAGTTGTTTACGTGCAGTTTAGGGGAAGGGCGGAATTAAATAAAATAAAAAGAAATGTTTAAGGGGAAGTGATGAGTCTTCTTTGAAATGAGTCACACGTTGACTAGACATAAGGAGCTGCTCTTATTCTTTATAACCAATTTGACCTATACATATTTGCAACTTAGCATCACTCTGCATTTGTGTTTGAACTTTGAAAAAGTTACATAACCCTCATTGTCAGAAAACTTAAACTCTCTGGGTGAATAAAAATTTAGGGAATTAACGCAAAGGCAGCCATGGAGATGCAGGAGATCCCCGCAGAGAGCCCACAAAGCAACAAAGAGGAGGGGGCAGGTGAGCCGATGCTGGAGGTGAAAGCTCAAGGTGAGGAAAAGATATTTAGTGAATTAGCACAGAGGATGGTGCTCAGGTGTTTAAATTAATTGTGTGTAAATTTGAAAGTGAGCTCCAGATGTGTTTGTATTTTTGTCTTTAGAGGAAGCAGAACCAGTCCGTTACGAAAGCCTGCAAAGTCCGTCTGAGGATGTCTATGTCATGGGCGTAGGTTTGGGTAGGGACGGTAGGGACATGTCCCGACCAATATTCACGGGATATG
>NW_015113142.1:124521-135838 GCF_001443285.1 Poecilia latipinna | reverse complement strand
TCTATGTAGAAGCCTTTCCTCCGGCAGTCAGACCAGGAGATGGTATGTCTGCAAATCAGAAAAGGAGTATTTTTCTTTTGGATGTACAGCAGAGACTAGCGGACAGGACAAGTGAGGAAAATGTCTCAGCTGAATTAACCATACGTCTAAAATGTAAAATGCTTCAGCATGTTACTTAGTCTGGATAAGGTCATTTTGTGATGCATTAAAAGGTGCATCTTCTTAATAGTTTTTTTTTTTCTTTAGCATTTTTGCATGCAATATTTTCTAGCATTGTTCATATTTTAAATAATAAAAAATGTCAGGTTTATGAAAGTGATTGAATCAGACACAGTCATGGAGAAGCAGGGAGTCAAAAAAGCAGTGAAATGTTAATTAGTATTGATCAAATTTTTAATTAAAAAAAATATATATTTTAGAAATTATTTAACCTCAGCTGGTCTCACACTGCTGCAAAAAAAGGTGTAGTTTTACTTATGCATGTTTCTGCACGTCTAATGAAACCGAACCGATATATTTGCATCTCAGCATTAAAATAGTGTTGATGTGTTATAAACACAGCAGAAATGAACATTCACAAAATGAATAATGTGTAGTACTAAAATAATAAAAAAATCTACATTTGAAAGAGATCACTTTAGTATGTCATAGAAATGAACAGGCTGCCAGTCACTTAGTGGTGGGGGCTTTAGCGTTCTAAAAGATTTGAAATGGTTTCTAGTTTTTGGTTTTGCAAAGTGCAGCAGTATCAATTGTGGGTCTGCATACTTGAAGTGTGTGATTTTTTTTGTTCAGCAAACAACTCATTTACATATAGAGGAAGAAAGGAATCTTTCTTCCTCATTTTACAACCATTTTCCCATGTAAATTTACAAAATAAATTTGTAATAAACAGCATAAATTTCTATCTGGTTACATACAAGAGATGCTACATGCATTTTAAGAAAATGTTATTCATTTTCAATAGTATTTAATCAATCTGTAACCCAGATGCTAAATGTTTATCCACAGATTTACGGAACTAAATTTAGCAGACATGTCATTTTACGTTTATTCTGGGTTTTCTAAATTGAATAGTCGTTTGTTCGTTTTTTTTTTTTTTTTCAGGCTACCATTTAGATAACACATGATTCTATGCAGGTGGCGATATGTCAAAATAAGCCTCTCTGCTATGTTACTGTTCAGAGTACAATTTAAATACAGACCTTCTGAAATAAAACATCATTCTCCCTGTTCTCTGGAGTTGGGCTTTAGGTGATGGCAGCTTTTCACCGTTGATTTTTCTTGGGGCCCAAATGTGGACGAATCACAGAAAGTTTTGTGTCTCTGTGACCTTTCTTGTAAGAGCTGCAATAATTTCATTTTCTTGTTGGGAAGTCAAATTTTTGAAGACTGGCCACGGATCTTAGACACGGATAAAAAGCTACAATTTTGAACCCTGTAGGTCCCCCATGCCTTATGAGCAAAGTCACTAAATTTCAAGATGATCAAAAGCAGAAGCTATAAGCAGTCAAAACAGGGTCACGGTTGCAAGTTCAATCAAAGATGAATGACTTCCTGTTTGTTGCAGAAGCACGGGGAAAGGAAAGTTTTGGATATTTGTAGAGAAGTTCTACACGTGTATCGAATTTCATACCAATACAATAAAGTAAAGTAAATAGGGAAGGTGCTTTAAAAGATTCTATTGGGACTTTTGCGAGAGCCTGGTGTGTTCTCAATGTTCTGTGAGTTTTCATAGTGTAATATTGAGTAATGCGCATCTACAACTAAAGCTTCTTGAGCTATTTTCCTATTGTCTAAATGGTTTTGAACACGACCTTGTTCTAATTACTTTTCCTGCACTGAAGTTGTCAGCATACGCTCGTTATGATAAGTGTGACCCAAACACGGATCTAATATGGCTTCCAGTGAAACCCTATCTCTTGTTTTGGAGTACAAAGTCTCTATTGTGACTCTCTTTCTTCAAGAGAAAGAGATTAAAGCTTGGGGGCATTCAAGGACAAGCTCTGTGCTACGTGAATAATTTAGAAATTACTGGGCGTTGTCATGGTGCTTGCGTTGGGAGGGGGACTCTTTAAACTCTACCCAAGGCACACTTGAGCTAGAACACAAAAGAATAAGCACCCTGCCTGGCCAGGCCATTTAGGACAGCTTTCTAAATGTACATCAAATTTTTTCGCAGCTACTTTGAGGATAAAAAAGAGAAACCAGATGAAGCAAAATTGTCGGTTGAGCTGCAGGGAAAGAAAGGTAGGGTTGACGTGTTTTTTCCACTCTGACGGTGGTCTTTGTAAGAGCTCACTGACATTTGGTTCTCCTCTTCAGGCAAACAGGATGAAGGAAAAACAGGACGGCACCGTCTGCTGTGTTTAATCCTCGCGATAATCTGCCTCATTCTTCTCATAGTGGTTGTCGTTCTCGGTGTGAAACGTGAGTACGCGCCGCCATGCATTATGCATAAATCACACACCTACGTTAGATGTTGGATCTAAAGTAGGTTATTATAGCACACAGTGAAAACCCAGCATGCTTTAGGAAGCAATATCTTATTCTTTGATCCAGCTTTCATTGTAACAACAGATCTCCCATGCAGTCCATTGCTGGCTGCAGAGCTGCAGCCTGAGGGTGCTGTTCTTGCCCTCATATCTCTTCCCAATCTCCTCTGTCTTCTAGTCCAAACTGAACCCACACCCTGCCAAGGAAATGGCAGATTTAATGACCGACAAAGTCCTTCTCCAACATGCAGCCTTGAGGACTGCCAGAACCGCTTCCCAAAGACGACATTCAAGAGTAAGTGTAAATTTGACAAAATGAGACAAAAACTTTTAAACATCTGATACTTTATCTTGTATTGTATTTTTCAAGATAGTTTTGCTTTACCAGACCTTTGCCTGATCAGAAGTTATCCAATCTTTCTGCAGGTGTTTTGCTTTTCGTCTCGTTTTCTCTGACCATGACAGCAAATTCTGCTGACAAAAAGGAACAAAACAAAGTATTAAGCCTTGAAAACAGCCCACAGCAGATAAACAATATGTCGAAGTCATTTAAAGTTGTTACTCAACTGTGGGAGCAAAGTTGTTGAGATCTTTTTTGTTATGTTGTCGGACATTTCACTCGTAAACTATGTTGCACTTCTGTAGTTTACAGGGTTGTAGGAATCATCTGCTGCGGGGCAGTTTGTAATTTTGGATCATTTTGAAAGCACTCATTACAGAAATGACTGTATTGAGCGTTAAAAAACAACAACAAAAAAAAACACTTTTTTATATACCTAAACATCTGTTTTAGTGAATATTTGTAGAGTTTTTTTTTTTTTAATCTTTTTTTTGTGTTAGGTTTTAACACACCTGATCTGCCTCATCTTTTAGAGCTTCCCTGCCGGCAGTGCGCCAGCGGCTGGCTCACCTTTGGCACTTCCTGTTTTTTCCTGTCCACCACCAGACTGACCTGGTCAGAGAGTCAGAAGAACTGCAGCTCCAGTGGAGGATCTCTGGCTATTGTTACCAACCAGACTGTTCAGGTTTGCACTGTGACACTTGTTGTTGTCACTTTTAGCAGTTTGTTAGGTTATGATTATTTGCACAGTGCATTTCGTGCAAATCTTTTTCTGCCTTTTGCTCCAGAACTTCCTGACAAGGAAAGGGAATCTGAAGTACTGGATTGGACTGAGACTTGAAGACTCCACATGGACCTGGGTCAACAACAATAAACTCCAGCAGAGGTGAATGTAGAGAAATAATGTGTACATGAAACATCCAGTGATGATTAGGATGATTTACGAGACAACTGACAGCTAAATATTGATCCGTTTTATAATCGTATTAAATGATTTCTCCTCATTTATTCTGCTTTGTCTTGCCTGAAAAGGCTCAAAACTGTGAAATAATGTTCCGATGCATCTAAGAGTCTCACAATCTCAAGACCTTATAAAGACCTACCTCTGCTTTTTCCACGTTTGAATTAAATAGAGCTTCACATCTTAACTAATACTATTTTTGCTTGTTTTAAATCTTTTTAAACTAGTTACTTTATTCATGTATTCTACATGTTTTTCCTTTTTTTTCTTTTTAAATCCAATGAATTATTTAGTTTTTACTGTGCAGGACTTGGTGCAGCTTGTTTGTTGCTAAGTGCTTCATAAACAAAGTTGACATTAACATATACACACACTCTGCATTTGTGATACATTTATCAAAAATGCGGGTGGGACTAGATTAAAAAAAAAATGCGGTTAATTTCTCCATTTTAGAACGGAGCCAAATTTTGTTTTCGACATGGTAAGATAAAGAAACTAAAGCTAAAATCAGCTTCCTGTCTCAGGCTGGTTTTTGTCTTTTTCAAAAAGAGCTACAAACACCAGACGATATTTCACTTTCATCAGAACTTAATATCCTGTGTATTCAGTTTGTATTTCAGTTAATTGTTGTTACGTTTGCAGCTACTGGACTGAAGCTGCACACAGTGGAGACTGTGCCTATCTGAACAGTGACGGCCCGGCTGAGAAGAACTGGGACAGAGCTTCCTGTCAGTCCACCACCTACTTCATCTGTCAGCTGCAGTTCTGATGGAAACTGTCTCATCAGCAATCGTCTCCATAGCAACACAACCAACAGCTTGTTCTCACGCCACACTCCAATCATATCCAAGCTTCTTAGATGAAGTAAATATTACATTTCTGAATCCAATGTATGCCATTGAGTTATGCTTACTGCTGATTCCTGCCTTAGTAGTTTAGCTTTCATCGACTTTAGCCAGGACCCTATGATGTTTTATGACGATACATTTCATGTCGACTCAAATAAAGATCAGCAGGTTTTGTTTTAATACCGCTTTATTTTCATACAAACGTGTGCATTCACCTTTTTGTCACGTGGAATGTTTCAATATTATGTTCCCTCTGTATACATTTCTGCTACATATAATTTTTTGATATATATTGCTATAAAAAATAACATGCTTCACTATAGCATAATACTGCAAGAATAATTGCACAGTTCACTACAAAGGAAAAAAAAACAGATACATCTTCAAGTCAGTGACGTGTCGTTGCATCGAAAAGTTTAAATTATGATCACCCATAGTTCGCTTTAAATGTATCTGATGTCCTGGATCTCCATCGGCTCCTTCTGCTCCATCTGCTCCATCTCCAAACCGAAAGCGCTGTTACGAATCATGTCCCACCCCTCCTGTGCCTTCCTCTTGCCTGTGTTTTTGTGTCGGAGCACCGGGCTGTCCTTCGCTGAGTCTGACTTTTCGACGCCCTCCTTCTCATCCAGACTAGAGAAGACCTTGACGTAGCGTCGCATCTTTTGCATCATGGGGTCGTTCCTGTCTTCGACCCTGCAAAAGAGGAGCTTCAGTAAATCGCAGTCGGCGAACTTTTATGGAACATGAACAACGTTCAAACTCAAAACACGCTCTTGGGCTGGAGGTCACGTTTCAGTTCAGTCAAGTAAAATTAAAAAGCAAACATGGTGCTGATCATTTTCATCCCTTTTGATAGTTTGTATATTTATGACTTTGTGGCCATCTATTTGATTTCCTTGGATAGAAAACATTTTGACTTGTTTGAATAATAGCATGAAGAAAAGATTGTTTGATAACCAGGATAAGTTTAAGTTTGTAATGAATGAACTAAATGGTTGGATTAATTCACTTCCTGTAGCAGCTTGCTTTTATGTGAACAGAAACATCTATAAAACTATTTCTGCTAACAAAATGTTTGCTTGACTCTCCGCTTTTATTTGTGCTTTAATGTTAAGTTGCTATGTAGTTTAGCCACCACCAGGGGGAGCACCAGCCTTGAAGGTTCCCTCCACTTTTAACTGATTACCCAGAGAGCCATTCTGTGCCAGTTCTACTGAAATTAGTTTTTCTAAAATGAAAAATAAAACAGAGAGCAATTACAAATAACATAAAAAAAATTCAATTGAAAATAAATAAACTGCTGCAAAGGTAACTTTTTAAATTAAACCTTACTTTAAGTTACAGTATGAGACTTTGGAATGCTTTAGGACAAAAATACTCTGGTAAATCATAAAAGTTGTGCCTTTTTACCGTAAAGCCTCAGCAGATCTTCAGTTTTATCTTTTCAGTACATGTTTTTTTTTTCAGAAGGTCGAGCATAAAGCATTTTATCTCTAAGACTATTTTCATTCTACAGGAGGTTTGTCTCATCTACCAGAGGATGTGGTTCAGGAGAGGCTTGTTAAAAAACAACAACTAAAAAATATTAAGTGCAAAAAAGTCTTTAATGCATAAAATACTGAATTGTTTCTTCTACAAATAGTGAAGTGACATTTCCATTCGAGGTCCAAAGCAATGAAGAAAAAAAGTGATGATAAATATGTGGAAAACATCATTAGAATAATAAAAAAAAAATCACCACAGGCTTTCATATTGAATGATTTCCACTGGTTTGATTATAATCCAGCACTTTCCGAGGACCAGGAGCTCACACATTCCTGATCAATCAATTCCCTCCTTTTGCACTTTTCTTTTTTCTATCACAACGACGCCCTCCAAATTTTTTTCACATTTTATCCTAAGCCAACATCAGTGCTTCACTCGGGTTTTAAAGGACAAACCAAGACAAAAATGTGGATCTGAAAATTGTGGATTAAATTTATCCTCAGGTTCCTTCAGTCCATCTTTATAAAACCTCCTATCTCTGCAATAACAACTACAAGTCTTCTGAGGCAATTCTCTGCCAGTTTTGAACAACCAGAAGCTGATTTTTATTTGCTATTTCTCTTTATAGAGCATCTCAGACTCAGAGTGAACGTTAAGTGTTTGTCAACTGCAATTTTTAGGTTTATTTACTGATCTTTGGGTTGTTGGATGCCTTTCTTGGATTTCTGGATGTTTGTTCAGGGTCCTTAACCTGCTGGTGGGTAAAGTATCTGCTCATTTTTTAAGCCTTTTCCAGCTTCTAACCGATTTTTGTCTGGAATTGTTTCATCCATCTGGTTGTTAAATGACTTGCAGCCTCAGTGATTTTCTTGCAAACTCAAAGTGAAACTTTTTTTTTTTTTTTTTTTTTTTTTTTTTGAGCCGATTTAAGATCTGATTTGAAGAGTTTGTTTTTAGTAATTGTCTTTTCCGGCTCTTGTTATCATACGCTACTTAAGCAATTTATCTCTTGGAGATCTGAGCCACATTCTCTTACCTGAGATACCAACGCTCTTTAAGGCCGAAGCTGAGCCCACACACGCCGAGCCGAGGCCACAGACAGCGAGGAAGCCGCCTCTCCAGCATCAAAGTCGTGGCTACAACCTGAACAACAAATATCCCAGCTGTAAGCATGACACAGCAGTGCTGAATCCACGCTGACAGGGTGATGACGTGAGAGCGCTTAACAGCTACCTGAGTCCTCCAGAGCTCGTCTCTCTCTTGGGCCACCCTCCACTGTGTGTCACTCATCATGGCGATCAGCACGTTGCTC
This sequence comes from Poecilia latipinna, assembly GCF_001443285.1. Taxonomy (NCBI): domain Eukaryota; kingdom Metazoa; phylum Chordata; class Actinopteri; order Cyprinodontiformes; family Poeciliidae; genus Poecilia; species Poecilia latipinna. Next base: position 128,394 of record NW_015113142.1, on the reverse strand, counting down.
AGCAGCATGTAGCAGACTATAGACAAGCAGACGTGCAGCACGTGGACGATGGGGGGTGTTATGAAGGTGTGATCCACAGGCAGGTCGATCAGACCCACGCTGAGCTCAAACACGGAGAAGAGGGTGATGGGGTAGGACGTGTATTGAGGGATAGAACTTGGGTCTTGGGTCATGTATACCATCCAAAGAGCTAAGGGGGAGATTAGACAAACACGTGAGCGAGAAAAACAATTTCGAAGAATGTAAAAAACGCCAAGAATAAACACTTACAGGTGGAAAAACCGATGAGGACAATGACACTCAGCCACATAAACTTCGTCAGGTCTCCAAATATAATCTAGGAGGAAATGAAAGAAAGAGGGATTTTTTAAAAAGCCACATAAATCACCCTGTCACGTTGTACTGCACCATTAACAGCTGTAATATGTTGGCGTATTGCAAAGCAACGCATAACTTTGGCACTCCTTCTCACCTTCTGTATCATGATGACGTACGGGCCGAGCATTTCAAACCCGCGAGCGAAGAACATGACGTTGCACCAGCCAAGAAGCAGACACACCGCCATCACTTCCCTTTCCCCGTGCACCTCGCATGCTCTGAACACACACAGCAGCACCACCAAGGTCGCGTAGCTTATTCTGCACAAAACATCACAGACAACAGCAGAAGCATCAAACAACAGGTCTGCGAATTTTGCTGTCGTGTCCCTGCTGTAAAAATGCTTCTATTTACAGTATGACATGGAAGGGTCCTCCCAATGCCGTCTGGCCGAAGTAACGCTTTGCTCCGACTCTCAGTATATCAGGGATCTGTTGGTAAAGTGACACGGAGGAGGACGCTTTAGCACACACAACTGCTTCATAAAAGCATAAAGATAGGACATGAGTCATGTGCTGACCTCCAGCACCAGGATGAGTATGGCTCCCAGGACGCTGATGACCTCTCCAGCCAGCCGCAGACTGTCCCCATAAGTCACATAACTCTCCTGAAGCAGGAGCAGGAAAAAACAGCGAGCATCAGCGCTCAGTTTGATGTTTACATCCATGTGGTGGGATTAAAAAAACCCCTGACAACTTAGTCGTCACGGTTTGAAGATGAGTTAAAAAAGGGAACATTATAGGAAACATGCCTTCACACCGGTTCATCAACGTCTAGTTTGTTTATAGACGTTCAGAGGAACAGGAAAGCAAATACATGTGAATCACAATAAATGGGAATATCATTGAACAGCTAATTAATTTCCAAAATTAAAACTATATGGCATAAATTCATTAGACACATGTTTTAAATGGGTTTACTTCTGTTAATCTGGATGATTGTGACTAAAGAAATACTTAATTCTCAGAATATTATATTATAACCTCAGAACTATAAATTTAAAAATAAAACTTCTCCTCCATATTTCCTGTATGTGATTCCTTAAAGAGTTGTGGCACTACTGCTTTTTTAAACAAAATTATTACTTTTGTTGTGGTATTTTGTTTAGCTAAATAATACCTGTAATCTAATTAAATGATAGGTTACAGATTATGCAACTGAAACACAGTATATTTATTCACCATGAATGGTTATTAAAGAAGTGTAAGCACTGTGTTTACATTGTGTTTACAATTACTGCATATAAAATAAATGTATCTGTTTAGATACATGTTAGATGTGAAATCGCTTTAAATTAATTAAACTTAAAGCTGAGGCAGTTAAATAGGAAATTATTCTTTCCAGTGAGAAACTTAATTATAATCATTTATCTAAATAATATAAATTATGTCACATTGTATCTTCAGATTTTAACTGTCAAACTGAGTCTGAATGTATATAATATGTGCTTCTAAAAAGGAATATCCGATAAATGCAATAAAAAATTATTATTTTACCGTTTTATTACAAATTATATGATGAAGTTAAATCTACTCAAGTAAGCTTCAAACATTATGTAACTGCACTGTTGAGGTTTGCTTATGCTCAAAAAACAGTTCTAGTTGTATGTGGTAAACCTAAAACTTCAACATTTGTGCTGTGAATTCACGAGTGCAACCCACGTTGAGGGTCTTCTGAACCCGGATGGTTTTGTCCAGGTCCGTGTCTGTGTAGTTCCCGTCAGCGTCCTTTAGAGGGCGGAAGATACAGGACAGGGTGAAGGTCCCTATGTACAGAAGGTACAGGAGGAGAAGCAGTCTGACATAGGAGAGGTGGAGAAAAAACACTGTTAAAAACACGGTGTATCCATCTACATTTCATTTATTTTTTTTTTACTCCACACAAAGATGAAACTACCTGAGGTAATATTTCCCATACAGATTCCACTTCAGTCTGACCAGCTGCCTCACAGGAGTCACCTCCAGAATCCTCCTCGCCTTTTAAAAAAAAAACCCAAATGTTATTTTTCCACCGCAATATCCATACTTACTAAAATACTAAACTATATTTACCAATTTGAAATATTTGCCAATATTTCAAATTGGTAAATATAATTATATTCATAACACCAATTTGACCAAATCTTAAATTACAGTGGCAACCACATGGTTTATGTGTGGACATAAATTTGTTTTCTTCCCAATCCTTTTCAAGCTACATCCACTTTTTGTTTCTGTGTTAACTACAGTAGTTATTACATAAAACATTAACTGGACAACCTAGACAATGTTTTGTCTGTACTGTATGCATCTTAATTGTACATATTTCTCCATATATGCATGTGTATATATTACCCAGTAAAGGGTATGACATGCATTTTTGTCTTTTTTTTTTTATATACGGTGCCAAATGAATCGATAAATCAAATCAAATACTAAATCTTAACACCTATGTGATCTCTACCTCTCTCTTCTGGCTGCCCACTATCACTTCCAGCACCGACATGGTGTCAGCCCACGAGTCGATTTCAGTCAGGTCGTACAGGTGGGAGCTCAAGGGGCCCAGACTCCACTGGACGACGCGCCTTTTATTAACCAGGTGCTGAAACACCTGAGAGAAATGTTGCATTAGTGAAATAATCTGCTGCAGCTTTCTTTTCCCCCTGTGCTCTGCACTCACCACGATGTTTCCCTCCTTGGCAGCCAGTTTGAAAGGTGTGAGGCCTCTGTTGTTGGGCACCATGTCGAGGGGCACCGGCTGGTCCAGCTCCACATCACTGGCCAATATCAGGTCAATGGCTTGGCACGCCGTGGTCTTATTGGGCTGCAGGACTAAAATGTGAAGCAGTGTGTTTCCTAGAAGATGAGATGCATGGAGATAAAAGCCAAATAAAATGGATTAAAATAAAATAAAGGCATATTAACAGAGTTTATTTGTAAATTGTTTGTTATAGTTGGAACCACATGTCATGTTATTATGTTAGTCAATCGTAATTAAATTTCCAATTCTTGAACTGGGATTTCAGACCTAGGTAGTCTTGGATCCTGGTGCTGGCCCCAGCGTCGATCAGCATGGCGATGATGTCCTCATTACCGGTACAAGCAGCAAAAGACAGGATGTGCTCACCTGTAGCGCAAACACAGATGCATAAAAATTACACCCCGTGATTTTTATCACATTGAAAGACAACAAAGAAGCTTATTTTACACAAATACAAAACAAATACCAGAAACAAGTCAATATCCCTGGTATGTTGTTATTGCGAGATTGTGCTGACTTACCGCAGTAAAAAAGTCCTCCTATCCTCTTCCTGAAATACAGACCAGTGACTCGAGGGTTGATGACGTCTCCTCCACGGCTGATCAGATGACGAACCAGGTTGAGGTTCTGATTCACTACAGCGATGTGGAGAGGAGTGACACCTGAGGCACAGATAAACAACGTTATGGCCATCCATCCATCCATCCATCCATCCATCCATCCATCCATCCATCCATCCATCCATCCATCCATCCA
>NW_015113142.1:51599-120606 GCF_001443285.1 Poecilia latipinna | reverse complement strand
TTATTATCTGGAAGTAAATAATCAACTGAATTCAACAGAACTGGATTAAGCTGAGTCTGACTAAATGATTTGATTGGATTTCAATAAATTGGATTGATTTGAAAAGAATTTGGCCCAAATTGTGTTTTCAAACGTAGCCTCTAAATAAAGAAAAACAAGTTCACTCAGAAAGGTCATAATGCTCCACTGTTGAAGAGAGAAGGCTGGTCAACTTCCTGCTCTCAGTTTATTTACTAAAGTTACAGTTTCAGAAAATATTCGATCGTACCATTTCAAATGTTTGAAGTCATTTTATTGAGATGGCAGAGAAAGTACTGGAGCAATCAAAGTTTTCCCAGGTTGCCCAGCACTAACCTGATGATAAAAAGCATTATCTCTGTTAAGCAGCTGACTGCAGGCTAGCTACTCAATCAAATAACCTGAGAAATATCTAGTCATATTTTGGTAAAGAGTAGAAAAAACACAAAAGTATAATTTCCTTATCAATAAGCAGTTTATGAAATGCTCCTTATGTTAGCTTAGATTCAAATTAGCAATTTAATTAAATGTTATAGACATTAGAATGAATTCTTTTCTTCTAAATTTCTGTGTAAATACTGGGACCTCAAGGCCACCATGCAGAGACCAATAAGGAGATTTTAGGCAACTGGAAACGTCTCAGTAAGCATTTCCCCAGACAATTAATAAAAATAACAAGAACACGTCAACAATCAAACTGATCATTTCGTCCCCGAAGCTGCCTTTTGATATAAGCAGCTAATTCCCAACACTGCGAGCAAACCAAACTATTTCAAAGAAGTCAGAAAGTTTTGGTGCACTAAAGCATGTTAGAAATCTCAGCATCCAGCAGAAACAGCAGTGGGACACTTGAGGTAAGAAGCTGCACTTTTTACCTCAGGTGAAAGTGAAGCTTTGAACTAAAATGACTCTGAGTGCCAATCTGCGTGTCAACGACCTTGTTATCATGAACAGTTGAAACACACCCAGCGAGCCCGGCTGATGATACATTTCGTTGTTTACCGCTCTCCTCTAGCGGAGGAAAAAGCTGCAAAGACCAAGATTTGGACGATTTGTTGTTTATTTAGACTTACACCTGCAAATTTTGCTTTGTCTAAAGATTTGATGAAATCTAGTTTTACATGTTTGTTACTTCGACTCAGAATCGTCTTTTTTTTTTTAAATCTTAGACTCTGTCTGCTGTTCATTTGCTTTTTCCTCTACTTATGGCACATCTAGCTGCGTTTGTCTCCTTTAACAGTAACACTTTGACATTTTAATAATGTGCATCTCTGTTTAAGTTTCGGAGTGTTAACGCTCTTGAACCTTGAAAAAGCTCAGAGGTCATGGGCTCATTGATGAGGTCTGGAGCTCCGTCCATCAGAGCCATGGCGGCGTCCAGGTTGTCGTTCATCACAGCAACGTGAAGAGCCGTCTCTCCGAGGGATCCTGAGTGACAGGAATTATTTAAATGTTACAGTGATGATAAAACACTACAAAAAGGTTTCTTTTTCTTTAGTACTATTCCTACCTCTCTCAAATATGTTGGTGGAAGCACAGCTCAGTAGCTTCTTTATGCAGCCAGCACTGTTGTTTTTAGCCGCGTAGAAGAGAGGAATGTCATTTATGCTGCAAAACAATACGAAAGCCACAAAATATAAACTTTTAATGCATGCTGCCTAAAAAAAAAAAACAAACAAAACAACAACAAAAAAAAAGTTGCAGTGACTTCAGGTAATGTAATACTTTTTTGTGTAGTAGAGAAATGTCTCATCCAGCATTTCGTTCCATCCTTTTTTGTTCTGAAGGCGAAACCTCAGCTGGGTCCACCAGTGGTTGAGCTCGCTGGGAGCAGATCTGGCCAGAGACGGAGACATGGAGTCCTGATGTTCAACTGGAAAAGTGATATACAAGGGTTTTAGTTATTTACAGGTCAACATACCTGATTTAGGTCTATATTTGCAAAGAGTGTGAATAATATTAAAAGCAGAAACAATTTCTTTAGCAGTCTGAAAGCGAAAGGCCGTCTTACCCTCACAGAAAAAAGCACTGCTTCTCTTCTTTTACAACTCCTCAGTCATAACCCTTAAAATTTGGGCTCAGCAACTTGAAAATGTCCCTGAGTAGAAATCCCACAGGCTTTGCAATTATATATGACCCCAGCGTGGAAGGGGAGGAGCCATGTGGTGGGACTGGGAATGAATGGGCGGGGAGCGGACAGGTGAGGCAGGGACAGTGAGGTGGTAATGAGCAGGTAGACTTTACCTGCTGGTTACAGAAATACCACAGAGAAAGTTGTGTTTGAAGCTTCGGTCCACTTGTTGACTTTGAACGCCTTCATCATGATGATTTGAAATTACCAGTGAAGCTCGCTTGCTTTGAGGGTGGAGGGATGCTGGTTCCAATCCCTGACATTCCCAGAGCTCTAAAGTGTGTACATCTCTGTCAAGATGAAGCAAAACTGTAAACTTTTTCCACATGATATAATTTTGGTTCAGTAAGATTAAAATAAATTAAGAACATGCCATAATTTTGTTACAGAAGTTTGCACACTCTTAAACCAAAGATTTTTTTGAAGCATCATCAAAAAAGTGTTCCTTTCAGCAGTCAGTCGTTCACGCTTCCCATGAAGCATACTGAATCGATTAACCTTAAATAATATTAATGAAGTGGTTGTAACTGAATTTTCTTTACTTTTCCTCATTTGCATCCTTCAGCTAAAGCCGTTTACAGAGAAATTACAAAGGTCATTGTTTAAAGGTATCAGTCAGGATAAAGCTGCATGAGACAGTGAGTTAAGTAACAGGTTGTTGGGTAAAATGTGAGACAAAATTAAAATCAATAAAACTCTTCAAAATTACTGACAAGACTGACAGTCATCAGGGAAGCTGCCAAGAGGCTCTACAGGAGGAAATCATCCAGATCTGGCTAAAAGTTTGTGTGTGATTGTGTTGCAATCTGATAAAACTGAACTTTTGGGCAATAATCCAAAGAGAACATTTGGTAAAGAATCGACACTGAGCCTCACCTAAAGAACACTATTCCTTATTTCAAATATAAGGAATAAATCCAGACATCCAGTATCATGCAATGGGGCTGCTTTTCTGGAGATGCAGCAGTTTTACGGTTTGTTCTTATCAGGGGAGATTAAATTATGACCAAATATCAGCTGGCTTTGATCCAAAACTTTGAGGTTTTTGTTTGCAACCTAAACGTGAAAAGAGATTTCATATTTCAGCATCATAGTGAGTCTGTGTTCACATCTAAAATTGTGCAGGAATAACTTGAAAGAAAAAAATTTGAGCCAGGGTCAGAATTATTTCTCCCAAAAAGGAGAGTGCAGACTTCATAGAGGCCATTACCAGGCCAATCTGCATTCCTCTGTGTTACCAACAAAACCTGCATGGCCACTATAAAAATTCTGCAGCTTCATGACTATCCTCACATCATGGTCAATACTTCAGGTGAACGGTTAGGAAAACCGGTTTGGAAATTGCTCAAACGCAGCATTGTAATCTAAACCTCGCATCAAGCCATGTCGGTCCAAGCTGCAGGATTTTTTTAAATTGCTCTAAAAGTTGGAGAAATTGCTCGGGAAAGGAAGAAGACGACGTGATTTTTCTGCGTGTTGCAGCTTGCTCTAGCAAACACCTCGCAAATGGCTTCATTCAGAGTGATTTAACATGCTGGGCACCATTCATGTGTCAACAGGAGCGATCACAAAAACGGTAATTGCTGCAGTTCAAAGACCATAATGATCATTTAGAGGGAGGCAGCGTCATCTCCAATAAGGCCTTGTCACTTTCCTCACAGAGCATAAAAACAAAACAAAAAACGTTTCATTTGTAAAAAAAAAAAAAAAAAAAAGAAACCGAGCTTTAATTGAACAGATTTTACTCCAAAACAGCTATATCACATGTAAACTACTGATACAGTAGAATTATACAACAATCTGGTCACCCGGGTTGTAGTGTAAGAGTATTTTCCTGTATCATTTATAGCTCGTGACTCAGGCAGAGAGGTTAGCCGCAGGATAAACAGGGTTTAGGCAGACACTATAGGAGGCCCCGGTGATGACTGCGCAAATGGCCGTCATTTCATATTGTGGAGATAATAGCTGTTTACCAGACAGGGAGCACCGATTTTTAAGCACTGTCATAAAGACCGGCGGCTTCCACGCTGTTAATGTCTTTATAGGGAAACAATAACACCATAAAAAACATGACTTTGTGGTTTTCATGCAAGTGTTTCAGGACCCGGGCCTTATTAATTTGAATCGGGCCGCCGCCGAAAACATTCATTACATGTGTAGCTGGTGCATTTAGGGCAGCTGGCACTCATTCAAAGCCTCGTGTTACATGATTATTATGTAAGAGGCGCAGCAGCGAAATATAATTAATAAAAAAAAAAAAACAAACCTATTAAAGTTTCAAGCATCGATTGTTTCTTGTATTTATTGTTAGATTTAAACATCTTCATATCATTATTAAATACGATTCTTCCTCCCGATGACGCTGTTTGGTCCGGTGGAAAATTCCACGAAATCCGAGTCTCCCTCTGAGTGTGTCTAACATGTTTGGAAATGTAAAACAACAACAAAAAAGACGATTTAAAGTGATAAAATGTGATAAAAGATTTTATTTCTGGTGGGAAATGAAGTAGGACATCCTCACATGTATTCCCACATAAAACGGCTGAAATTGTGTGCATTATGTCGGGTGAACATGGTTAGAAACCTCAGACAATTACTTTGGCGGAGTAAGAGTGAACAGCATTCTGAAGCCCTCTGACCAAAACTGTGGCAGTTCATGAATGCAGAAAGGGATTTGAAGAATGAAAGGATTCTCCAACATCCATTCATCCATTATCTTACGCTTAATCTGGGGTCGGGTCATGGAGGCCGCAGCCTAAACATAGAGGACAGACTTCTCCCAGGAATCCCAAGGCCAGGAAAGACGCAGTCCCTCAGGTGTGTCCTGGATCTTCCTCTGAGTCTCATCCTGGTGGGAACACATCACCAGGAGGCATCCTAACCAGATCCTAGAGCCTCTCAACTGACTCCTTTTTGATGCGGAGCAGCAGCGGCTCTGCTCTGATCCCCTCGTGGATGACCGAGCATCTCATCAAGTCTCTAAAGGAAAGGTCCAGACATCCAAAAGCTCCTCAGATGTAATTATGGAACCTGTAGCAGCCTCAGCTAAACCTTTGGGAAACAGAAATAAAAGATACTGGGCTGAGCCAAAACCTGGATCTTGATCTCATTGACAATGATCCTTTGGGATGACTTGAAATGGTCATAACCCGCTCATCCGACAGAGGAATGGGTCAGAACCTCCTCAGGCAGATGTCATAGTCTGGTAAATGGTTACAGGTGTCACACAGAAGCTATTTCTGCCAGAGTCTGTTGCTGGAGATCAAAACACTGAAACATTGCCCCGTCGTTTGTTTTAAATAAGAACTGAATTCTGAATTTATTGATGAAAAGAAACTGAAGACGGTTTTGTATTCCACCTAAAACTGCTTTGCAGAAAGTAAGGTTCTCATTTCTAAATGTCATTCAGTAAAAGTCATACCTATACCCTGGTTTGCTTTGGGAAATGTTTCCACAAATTTAAAATATACTTTCACTGAATATGTCTTGTGTTATCAGTCTATAACAAATGTGTTTCAAGTAAAGTTTAATTGATATACTGAAGATTTTATTCTCAAAAACACAGATTTTATTTGGTATACATGCAGAGAAATATAGTCTGTGAACCAATTGGGACCAAACTTCAATGAAACAAAAAAATTCTCTACAAATGTATCGAGTTATATCATAGCTAGGTGCTAAAATAAGGGTCGTGGCTTCACATGCGGGTGAAGTAATATGATGTGTGTGCAATCTTGGTTTCGTTTTAGATCTGTTCTGCCATCAGCAGCTGGGGGAGATGAGGGCTACCAGGGTCTGTGTCTCCATTTGGGCTGGTGCTGATCCCAACAGATCCTAAGCTGAGATTCTGCTAAAAACCGCTGATCTGTGGAACAAAAGGAACAACAAGTTCACTCTGAAACACTGTGAAGGTGAAGTCACAAGGTGACTGGAATACTGAAAAAGATTTATTTCTCACAAAGATGGTTATATTCAGGACACTTTGAACATTATTTAAACCAAGGTATTTATGGAAATCTGCTCAAACACATGATATTTAATAGTCTATTAAAACATATGGTTTTAATAGACTTCATCTGAGACAGGCTCATTTAGGAATTGCATGAATTATGCAAAACTGTTTCCAAAATGTAAAATGGGCAAGTTTTTTAAAAAAAAGATGAAGATATAATTTGCTTAGCTGTGGTATTCTGTTTATTGATAATCATTTATTCTGCTAAATAAAGGATGCTGTTGCTCGAAATGTTGCCTTGCAGCAAGGAGGTCCTGAGTCTGAATCCTGGCCTGGGGTCTGTTTTCAAAGAGCTTGCATTTTGTCTCCGGGTACTCCAGCTTCCTCCCACTGTAAAAAAAAAACATTTTTGTTAAATTCCTATTAGGAGTATATGTATGCATGGTTGCTTTTCTTTACATAAGCATGCAGTGGACGGGCTACATGTCCAGCAGGGTGTTTCTGCTACCGATCCCCTAATTCCTTGCATCGGTTTTTCATTTAGAGAAGTAAAAGTACAAATACAAAAGCCTGCCACAATTCAGTTTTTGTAAAAAGATTTAAAACCATTTTCTTCTTATGTCACGATTAGGCACTGTACTATGTTGATCAGTCGCTTAATACCAAAAAAAATACATTGCTGTAAAAATATATTAAAGTTTATGGGTGAGAACACTTTTGGAAGACGCTGTGTTATAGCAGGAACAGTGGAAAATGGTTGAGTAATAGCTTTACTTTATCTTCGATTTAAATACTGTGATTTATAACACAGGAAACTTTAATACATCATCTGTACATCATTAGAAAATTCTAAATTATTTCAATATGACTATTAAACACAAAAAAAAGTTATCATAAAAACTTAACATGTTAATTTCATTAATAAAGACAAACTGAAAGGAAAGAATAAACAATGCCCTTTTTTTAATAAAATCATATTTATTTTACAAATTTGCACAATTACAGAATAGTGGTGAACCCTCATACAAATAAACTGCTAGAAGTGTGTGTAGCCTGACACACTCATCTCTAACGCATCCACACACACGCACAGAATCATGTTACAGCAAAAATCCTGGTGGACATAACAGCATAGTCATCCTTACAACACACACACACACGCGCAGCCACACGCAGACACACACACACACACACACACACACACACACACACACGCTTCTGTCAAACTGCCACAAAGCATCTTGCTCCCTCCAGGTGTAAATCAGATCAGATTTTCTCCGTCTTTCCCGCTTCTCACATTCACCATGCTCCAGTGACTGGGTGTCTTTACTCAGGCAATCGAATGAAACAGAGGTGACGTGTGAAATGTACACAGACGGTGCTGCTGGCTTCTGTTTCTGTCACGGTTCTGGTGAAATTTTGATGTGGGGAGGTGTGCCGTCACCGAGGACGGCGCGGACCGTAAGAGAGGAGCTTCTTTTAGACCCTGGATTTGCCTTCTTAAAGGACACAACATGGCTTAGAGTGTTCATACAAAAACATTTCAGTTTTCCCAGTGACTTACTGACTTTGGACTGTTGGTTTATCACACTTTTGCTTAAACACTAAACAAACTTTATATTTTTCTGAAAGCAAAGTTCAGCCACTGTAATCTGTTAGGTAGTTTGGTTGTTTAAGTAGAGAGGAAGTGATACAGCTTTACAAATAACTAAAAGGAAAAAAAAAATAACAAAACCTTTGATTGTCTTCACGCAATTCTTTGTGAGGAAAGATCTCCTTGAGTTTTCTTTTTATTATTTAAGAAAAACCTTTTTGTTGTCTTACTTCATTTGGAACGGGTGAAATGGGACAGAGTCTCAGCGAGAAGGGACAAAGAATGATGATGAAAAGACAAGTGAACAGCACAGGAAAAAAAGAAACGTTAAAGTCCTCTTCAGAAATCTTACAAACCTCAATTTGACCTGGACTTCAGCTCCCATAGTGCACCTTTCTTCTGTTCTTTCCAGTGGGAGGGCCTTCCCTTACCGTGGCGTATCAGGTTTTTTTTTTTTTAAGAATATACAGTTCAGAGTGACGCTTTTAGCGGATCCTCTTTGTCCGTTTCTGCTTAATTGCAAGTGCCCCCATGAAATAAGAAGGACGAGTGAAGGGAGGTGGAAACCGGGACAGATTGTGCTCTGGCTGCGGTCTCAGACCTCCACCTGGCCCTGTGTCAGGTGGGCCCTGAGCTGCTGGGCTGCGCTGAAGATTTTCCTCTGATGGCCCAGCAGGTTCACACCAAGGTTCTGGACATCTCTGAACGAGACACAGAAAGAAAGGCAGTCCAGTTAGCAACATAAAGCAATCAGTTCAGCTTTATGTCGGCAATTTCAGACGCTTACTATCAGCCAGTGTGTGTTTCTGATAATTGTCTTGTTGGAACTCACAATGGTTTCCCAGTGCAAACCATCAGAATTTAGATTTTGTTCTAAGTTGAAAATTGAGGCAGAAGTCCTTCTTAATCATTATTGCATCCCCTTTGATGCACCACTTCCACTGAGCCTCATCATGATGCATCCACCACCATGCTTTACAGTTCATATGACATTCTTCACCTTGACTATTCCAAGTTTACTTCAAAAAACGTCTAATATTTTTCCCTAAACTTTTCCACAAATGACATTTGACCTGTTCTCACCATCCGACTAAGAATCTGTAGATGGACCTGAAGGTTAGTTTGATGATCGTCCAACCTCAAAAACGTGGCTCATCACCAAAGTTGAATGATTAAATATATCAGGGGAAACATGAAAGAAGCTGAGCAATTATAAAAAGAGCTTGTTTACTGTGACACCCACTAAAAAGGTTTTCCGTGGATTATTGAGGAACACAGGACAGATTTCTGACATACTGTCTTTTTTTTGTTAAAATATAACAATTAAAGAACTTATTCTTCTTGAAAATAGTACCTTTTGATCTTATGACGTATCACGAGGGCATGCAAACTTCTCACAAGACCTGCTGAATATTTTTCAACCTGAAATTGTGGAAATGACTCTTGAACTTACTCCATAGTGAGTATGCTGACTCTGTCTAACGTGTCTATGTTCGCCCGGTCAAACTCCTCCTGATATCTCTCCATCCTCAGCGCTTTCAGCCAATCGCCGACGGTCACCACTGCCGTTAAGTCTGTGGGCGTGGGGCTGAGCAGCGGTTGCGAGCAGCTCCTGCGAAGGCCAAAAACAAGAGATTGAGATGCATTGTTGCGGACGCAGATTGCCCGGCGTGTGTTTCGAAGCTGCTGCTGCCTCACCGAGTTGGCTCGGCCTTGAGGGATGCAGGGTGCCTGATGAGCCGATCCAAAGAGGAGAGGAGCTGGTCGAAGCCTGGTCGCTCCCCCCGTTCGGCCTGCCAGCACTGAAGCATCAGGGAGTGGAGGGCAGGGGGGCAGTTGTGAGGTGGAGGGAGCCGATACTGATCTGCTACCGCCTTCATCACCTGCAGACCCAGAGGCACCGAATGCACAGGTTACGCACAGATGAAGAGAGACGGGGCTCCCGGAAAAGGTCAACGTGTGCTTGTAAGAGCATTTGGAGGAACACTATGGAGATTTTAGCCCTTTGGCATTTTGTGAACTACTAAAATATTCAAGAAGCAGGGAGAAAGGGAGCACATTTATTCTGAATCAGCATGTTTGTGTAATAGCAAAAACAAGCAAAAAAGTAGAAACATGCACAAAAATTATTCCTGCAAACCCTCTATGAGTTTAAATGTAATAAATCTAGGACTTCTGGAGACGGTCTACCTTCCCAGGGGGGAAAGCAGTTCTGCACGGTTTTGGACTGCAGTGAGTATGCAGTATGCTCACCAATCACCAAGTTCCCGCTTAGGTCACAGTCCCATCCTCACCTCTTGGTTGCTCATGTCCCAATACGGGCGCTCTCCGTAGGACATCACTTCCCACATCAGTATGCCGAAGCTCCAGACGTCGCTGGCTGTGCTGAACTTTCGATGTTGAAAAGCTTCTGGTGCGGTCCACCTCACTGGAATCTTACTGCCCTGATAGAGACAACAGAGCCAGACAGTCAGACTGACAATCACCAATCAAAGAAGTCAAATGAAATGAAAACAAAGGTCTCGGAGCGCACCAGAGAGGCGGTGTACGTGGGCATGTTGTGATCCAGACCCCTCATGAGTCTGGAGAGGCCGAAGTCAGAAACTTTGCACACCAGGTTGGAGTTGACCAGCACGTTTCTGGCAGCCAGGTCCCTGTGAACGAAGTTTCTCTCGGAGAGATACCGCATCCCGGCACCAACCCCCCTGAGCATCCCAACGAGCTGGAGGACACTGAACTGACCTTCGTTCTCCTGCAGAGGAAGCGGGACAGAACATCTGAGTTGTAGCATGGAGTCCGATGGCGCAAACGAAAAAAGGAGACGTTTTTCTCACCCTGAGGAAACCATCCAGTGGTCCGTTCTCCATGAACTCTGTGATGATCCTCTCCGGAGGAGTGCGCGTGACGACCCCCTCCAACTTCAGCACGTTGGGATGATCAAATTGTCCCAGGACCCCCGCTTCACTGAGAAACATGCCCTTCTCTCTGTCAGACGCCCCCCAGCGAAGAGTCTTCACGGCCACCAGCACTTCCCTGCGGCCCACAGGACGGTAACGTCCACGAGACACTTCGCCAAACTGGGCTGAACGGGGGCAGAGCCAAACCAGTTAGCCGGAGCTGAGAAGGTTACAGGAGAGATTTAGGAGGACATCAAACCAACCTGCACCAATCACCTCCTCAATCTTGATGTGAGAAGGCTCTATTTCACGGGCAAATTCTTTAACGGCCTCACTGGGGTCTTCATAAGTGGACGGGTCCACGTAATACTTAACACCACCTGGAAATACAGAAAGAAATCAGGGATTTTAGCCACTTATTGACACAAATCCCGACAGATTTTATTATCCCAATGATGGGATGATCCTTAAGAGTATCGCTAATCTACTCTTTACAAAAATAATTATTAATTTCATTTATTCGGAAAAAAATATTCAGCTATAGATGGATTGCGGACGTTTTAAGCCGTTCTGGTGATATTTCTGGATCTTTTGCTATTATGTCTTTGTCTCGTTATGCACATATAAATAAACCTAATAAAGTTTCAGTAAACCAAACATACTCACCACGATTACTGATGTACCTCTGAAGCCGGTCGCTGTAAGGACTCTCTCTCCTCTTGCTGCAAAATGAATAAAAAGCATGTCAATTTCTAAAAAACATGATAATTGATAATTGAGAACATAAAAGCATGAATGCATATTCTTAAAGACTTACCTGCGAAACACAACCACGACAATGATTGCTGCCACCACGAGGAGAAACGCTGCCCCGCCCATCACTGAGCCGACGAGCAGAGGAAGTCGGTTCTGGATCTGCTGTGAATGCTCCTCTGTGGGCGACACAACAGGACAGTCCAGGCTCAGATCCAAACCTCTGCTGTCGAACGCATTCAATTTGAATGCGCAGTTTTAGCGTTTCCACCTGAAAAGATTTGCCCTTGAAGTGTACCCTGTGCTTAGTTACCCTATGAGTTGTCTATGTAAGTTGCTTTGTACAGTACAATAAACATAAATGATGTGCAACTTGTTTCAATTTGTCAAAAGCATGTTTAATGGGATTATCTGGTCTAGTTTTCAAAGTATAAATTCATTTTTAAATGTATATTTTAAAAAGAAAAGGAATGTTTTTTGTTTTTTTTATTATTATGGACGTGAGAAACCCCAGCGTGAAACCAACTAACAAAAGCAGCAAAATAAATAATCTAATCCTGAATATTCCATTGTCAAAATAATACTAACTATTATTACATTTACTACATTTCCTTCCTAGGAAATCCATCCATCCATCCATCCATCCATCCATCCATCCATCCATCCATCCATCCATCCATCCATCCATCCATCCATCCATCCATCCATCCATCCATCCATCCATCCATCCATCCATCCATCCATCAATAATCTAACACACTATCCCTCTCAGCTTTGCTAGGGGCCCTGGTGCCAATGTCCATCAGCTGAAATCCCACAAGTGCAACTCAATTTTTTATTTTTATTTTTTACTGTGATAACAAGTTGAGGTACCGAGCGGCAGCGTTGTGAAGTAGATGGTGCTGCTGTACGGGCCGTAGCCTCGTTCATTTCGAGCTCGGATCTGGAAGGCGTAGATGGAGCCGGGAATCAGGGCGTTGACGGTCACCGTGTTGGTCTCGCTGTACACCGTCATGGCACTGTCCACGTCTGAGCCCTGAGGAACGCAGGCGAAGAAAGTCCCGTTCATTTTCTCTAGCCAAATAAAAAGCATGTGAAAGTTATTAAACTGGTTTGCAAACACGCCTTGTCGTAATATCGTAGTTGGTACTCTAGGATGTCTCCGTTGGGTCGATCCGGCTGAGGCCAAGAGAGCGTGATGGAGTCTGGGGCTCGGCTCAACTGGTGCAACATGGGAACTGTACTGGGAACTGTGGTGGGCGAGACAACAGCAGTTTTATATCTGGTGTGATGATTATGGCTTTCAGCAAAAGACAACATAAAAGTCAATGACAGACAAAAAAACAAAAACAAAAAAACAATAAAAAAAGTTATAAAAATGTTCCACAGATAGTCACATACAGTGAGGGTAAGTCACAAAAGGTCAGGGCTTTCTGTTTAGAGAGTACTGTTTCCCAACATATTAAGGGAAAGATGTGTGGAAGGAAAAAATACGGCAGAAAAAGATGCACAGACAACAGGTTTCTCAGGCCTTGAGAAAATTGTAAAGTCAATTCAACTCTTTAATTCAAGACTTTGGAGGAAATGCACAAAATATATACTGCTGCTGAGTCAGTGCTTTAAGAGCCAGACACATTCAAAACATGTGATACAACTATTGCATCTGTGGTGTTAAGCCATCCCTGAATCGGAGACGTCAGTGGTGACTTACTAGCGTTAAGGAAGAGGAGACAAATATATGGTTGTTGCTTAGTAATCCAAAAATGAAACTAATTGTAGAAGAATGGAGAAGCAGAGAGTCCAACTTAGAGGCTCCGTGAAGTTTCTGGTGGTGGTCAATTGTCCGAAAATCAGCATCGCTAAAGTTTTAAACACTTTGTGGTCTGCTGAGAAGCTTTACGGCGACATTGACGTTTTCTTTAATGACAATGGTATCACACTTTGAATGGCTAGCAGAGAAGCTATGTGTTATTGTCAGGAGGCAGATAAGAGGACAGCAGAGCAGAACGACGAGCTGAAGGCTAATATTTACGCAACACTAACACCTCAGCAGAGCCACAGACTGATCCCCCATGCTACACTGCACTGATGCAGCAATTCATGCAAAAGGAGGCCTGAACAAGTACTGAGTGCATATACTGTACAGTACTCTGACATACCTCTCTGAAGGATGACATTTCTGATTTAAAATCCTATTTTTGCTGTTCTGATGTAACATTCTGTCATCTGATGATGTTCATTTTTGTGTTTTCACTCGCTGCAAACCATAATTGTCAACATAAGCAGACATAAATGCTCAAATGTATCACTGTTAAGTGCAGTCAATCCATATCATAAATGTGTTTAGTTTTTCTTTTGTAAGTTATTAAACTAACATTAAGTTTTTGGTGTTGATCAGATTAATTAAGAAACTCCTGTATTTGTGTGGATCAACTCAGCAGTGGTTTGTTTTGATCTTAATTGAACTGGACTGCAGCTAATTAAAGTATATATGCAATTAACTGAATCTTCCTTACAATGATTTAACCTAATCAAATTTCATTGTTGCTGAATTAAATCCTAACAAAGATTCGTAACCACATGGGGGCAGTATTACTTAACCTGTGTGGGATGTTCAAGAGCGTCTAAAAGTGGAGTTTTATGGAGCGCCAAGCAGGATCTCGTTACAGTCACTGCGATGGCAAGGCGACTCAAGCTACAGAAAACTTTCTTTGCATGTAATCAATAATCTCCTGAGGCCCCTACACTGGGTTGTTGGATAATTTAGATCAATTAAAGTTCAAGTTTCTCGTAATTGGCTTCTTGGAAAGCTACAAAAATCATGCACTTGATCTGTACAGCGCTTAGCTTTCCTTTTGTCTCCCAACTCATTTGCTTTCATCTCTCTTCCTGTCCGTCTCTTTGTCTTCCCATCTCTCATTCGTCCCTTTCTTCCCACTCGGAGATCATAATGAGATCTGACAGCACGCTGAAACATTGAGCGACCCCTCGTCCAGAGAGCGGCAGCAGCAGAAAAGATGGGGCTGAAGCACCGAAAGAGATAAAAGAGGAGGGGCAGAGACCACCACACACACAGACACACACACACACGCACACACACACACACACACACAGACAGGATCCACAGAGCTTCTCATTTTCTTTCATCTCATCTTTTTCATCCGCTCTGTCCCGTTCTCACCTGACTGGCTGGTAGTGAAATTGATGCTTGTGTATCGAGCCGGAAAAGGACTCAAAGATGAAACCTCATTCATTGCTTGCACCTGTCAATATGGAGAAAACACACACTCTGACGTGACATTCAGAGCCAACGCTGACATTTACGACACGCGCGAGAAACAAAGACAGCCACGGAGCATTCACCATGTCAAGTCAACACATCCCAGTGAATGGGAAATATCTCCCCATAATGAATAAGAAATAGGTCGTGATTCCAACTGAGCTGTGTGGAACTAAATAATAAATGTGTGTATTTGATGATGCGGGGCTTTTAAATTAATTCAGCTCGTACCCTCTAAAATCTTCCTTATGTGAACACTGAAAAGGCCTCAGCACTCACATGAAAGTCTTAAAGCCCAATTTACAACCTGTTTCATTGATCAGTCGGAAGAGAGAGAACCAGGAAAAGAAAAAGTCAGTAATTGGAGCATGTGCAGCTTGAAGGGGAGGAGAGGCTTGTGCTGAATGAGCGAGAGTTTTGGAGCAGGCCAGAAAAAAGTTGAGCAAACATCTAGAGCATGTTGTTCAAACTGGAAATATTTTAATACCTGAATTGATCTACAAATAGATATGAAAAAAAATATTTTTTTTCTGTCAAGCAGAAGCTGGATTCAATAAAGATTGCACATTTGAATGTAGTCCACAATATCTAGCTAAAATTTAGGTGTGTGGTGCTCCAACGTGGCTTTGAAGGTTAATTGCAACACACGTTTATGTGCAATTATTGGTCTTTGTCACACAATATTTTAAATACAACTAAGAACATCGATCAGATGTAGGTCACACCCTGACCACTAGGTGGCAGCAAAGCACTTCCTTTACAAGTCTTGCTGTGGGTTGAGTCTGCATCAAATGGCACCTGAGCTGCTTTAATGGCACAAGAGTTTTGAGTCAAACGTGTGACTAAAGTTAACACAGGATTAAAAACTAGATACTGAGTAGTTCTTGTCACTGGGTTATCCGGCTGAAACAACAGCTTCCAGGTGGTTGAAAAGTTTTAAGTGACTAACATGAATTGTGTCTACAAGTTGGTTTCATCTTAAGCACGACCTAGAAAGGACAGAGACTCACCTGTACAAATGATAATATTAGAACTCCTTTCTGTTAGATTTAATGACATTACCAATGATAATATTAAAGGCCTGTAGTCTCATGTGTTTCACACTATTACAGTCCACATTGAAATAGCTTAATTGGCTAAATGTTTTCAACCTGGCAAAAAATTAAATAAATTGATCATAGAAAAATCCTACATTTTTTGAAGCAATGAGTCAAAATCAGATTGTTTTCTAACTTCCTATGCCAGCTTGCTGTGCTATGAGCGTGGGATCAAAGCTAATATTAGCACATAATCCGTTTTTATTGTTTCACCATCATATTGCCATCTGTCTTGTATTTATTGACGCTGCTGTGTATGTTACTGTTGAGCAACATTTTTATAGCCATAATGGCTGGTGAGAGTTGAATAAGGCACAACACTTTTTGTTTTCTTCCTTCCCTTGATATTTGTTCCAAAATCAGTATCTGCAATGAAAAACAAACACTGATATGCAATCTGAATTAAAATGTTTGTGTCGTCTTGATTTCATCTAAAATTTTAAATATTTCAATACAAACAAATCAGTGTGTGTTTACATCATTTCATAGGAATCATACTCCGGGCTGAAAGTTGTCTAATATTGGATATTCATTAATAAATGAAAGCTTTTGTTTATATAATGAAATATCTTTCATCGCTACAGGGACCAGTACCTGTATGAGATAAGTGACCCTGGTCAGCAGATTGTTGAGGGTGACTTTAGTCTGTTTCAGGTTGGTCTGTGACGGACTGAAGGTGACTCCCTCTCCACACCAGGAACATGCGGCTGGGTTGCTGAAGGTGGGCGAAGGGCAAATGCGACAAACTACCCCGTACCACACTTCAGTGCGGCCTCCCATGTCCACCGGCGGTCGCCATCTTAAGGAGACTCCTCCATCGCCGCTTTCATACTCCCATGTCAGAGATACTGGAGCAGAAGGAGGAGCTGAGGAGAAACAGAGGGAGCAGGAGGGTTCGGCATGTATAATATAAGCAGGGGATACTTAGACTGAAGCGTCTGGTGAAAAGTTTATGACACAAGGAAGGTTTCATGCTGGCAAAGCCATTTATTCCTGTATAAAAGTAATTGAAAGAGGCTCATAAAATAGCTCGACAGTGATGCATTTCTTAAGCGAGAACAGCTCTTTAATACTTCTCAGGTTTGTCTTTTGTAGATTCAATCCATAAAACAAGATGGATTTGGTAATTGTAACTTGATTATTTCCACAATTTGACTCCAGGGGGGGCCCCGTGCACATCTCCAAGAGAGTTGGGCATAAACAAACAAACACACAAGGCTCACTTGTGCAGGCGGTCGAGTTGGCATCGTTGGCTGCACGATAAAAGCCGCTGCGACATTCGCACACACTCGATCCCTCCTGGCTGGTTCTGCTGTTGGACGGACACACGGAGCAGGGATTGGAGCCAGACACAGACTTGAAGTAGCCCACAGGACAAGCTGCGGAGAGACAGAAAAGGGCACAAAGATGGTTGAGTACTTTCACAGTGACGAATGATACAATAAAGGCGGTCGTTGATCCTGATGAGCCACAATCCTACAGAAGTCTTAAAGCTTTGAAGAAAAGCGCAGGGCAGAGCAACAACACAATAAGCTATGGATATGTGTATCAGACAAATTTACAATCATGAAAAATGATGCATTTGTGCAAAATTAGGAAGCTAGATCATTTCTCTGGTCTGTTTTTTTTTAAAGATTTCTTAAAATCTATTCTTCATTCTCATTGCCAAGTCATAAGCACAGGCAAGAGAAGGATGCCAAAGCTCCTCCCCCTTGTGATTAAATTTTTATAATGCAACTTCACACCAGCAGCAGCTAAGAACATTGCGTTTATTGGAGATGGCAACAGGAATGAAGTTCCTGATGTTATGGTGAAGGACAGACACAAAAATAACAGCACATTTCTTATTGCTAACCCTACCCTTTCAGCAGATAACAGGAAGGCTAAATGGATTACAGCCTTCATGTGGTTTTATCCCTTTGGCTTCAAATGGTCCTTTGTTACAAAATCAATGGATTTAAAATGTTGTCAACTTTTTGGAAATCTCAAATTTAGGAGTTGCATTCTCCATAAACACGGAGCTACAGCTTTAGTTATAATAGCCAAGCTAATTTTGCAAACTGGTAATATAAATGTTGAAGATATATCATTTTGTCCAATTTTACAAACATACTGATGTTAATAAATAATGACCACATGCAACATGAAGGTGAGATAATAAAACTATGAATCCTGATTTTCTACGTTCTTGTTTTGTAGTTCTTAAGAAGAAATCGGTTTGGCTAAAAGTCGTACATGCAGATCAGAGCTTTACAAAAAAAAAAAAAAAAGATTGGAAATTAGACTCAAAAATCTGATCAGTGCATCAGCAGTTTTAACTATGACAAGTTAATCTCTCAAGTAAATCCATTGGCTTGTGCTGAGTTGGCACTGAACTATTGGAAGTACTTAAAGAAAAGCCTGGAGTAAGTAAACAAACCGATCACGTATTTGGATGTTTTGTGAATGCTGAGTATGAGATTTCAAGTTTTATGCACAAACTCGGTAATTTCCTACCGATGCTGGAGCCAGTCCCAAGTGCAGCACCTCTATAGTGATTGTGCATCCAGAGCAGAATCCTGTCTTGGGACGGAACCACTGAAATAAAACCAACCCGAAGACACCAAGACTCCAAAAAAGGTTTGGAGAGAACCCCTTTATGCTCACCACAATAATTTGTCTCCATAAAAAAAAAGTAAAAAAAAAAAGTCAAAGTATCTGTTAGGAGAAAAACATCAAACTGTATTTAGAGGGTTTTTACTAAAATGGTCTGAATTGTGTTTGGATGACATGTTGGTGTTTTAGGTTGTTGTTGTTTTTTTTATTGCTTTGGTCAGTCCTGTCAACATGTGTTTTGAAGTTTTAAAAGCATTTCAGCGCCACTTGTGGTTTCCTTTGGTTCAGAAGTTCACAGCTGTTTGCTGCTTTTCCCTGCTCTGTCATTTAATTGTTTTTACAGAGGATGTGGTTCAGGTTGAGCAGAGCACACCCAAAGCACCGGCCTAACATAAAGATCGGCTACTTTCCCACAGTATAAACGCTCTGTCAACGCTGTTAGGCTGATTTGTTTGATCAAAAATTATTAAATTAGAAATTAGTAGATAATCAAAGAGATTGGCCGGTGGCCAAAGAGACCACCCTCACTCATTCTGATCAGAGGAAAACAGATTATTCAACCTTTTTGAAAAGGAAACTGATTATATGAAATAATTTATGAGTTTCAAAAACTGAGGGAACAGTCTTCTCAATTTTACTGCATGTCTTGTTCAGTCAACCTTCACATATATTGGCACAACTGGCAGAGATTTGTAAAAAAAACAACAACAAAAAAACCTTGAAAAAGATCAATAATTGTCATAATCTCACAAAAACGTTTTACAAAAATCCTGCCTTTATTTTGAGAATATTTAATTAATGGGGGGGAAAAGCACATTCAATATGTCAAGACAACCTTAACCTAAATCCAGATGCTTGTTTTAAATTGTCTGTATTATTCAGTTTGTTTGTTTTTTCCTCTTTAATTGTGTTTCTCTTTTCATGCTGTCTTTGTGAAGCCGTTTGTGATTCATATCTGCAAAATGTGCTACATAAATAAAGTTAACTTGCATGCCCCCAAAAATGTGAAAAATAGCTGTGTGGAAGTTTAAGTTTATCACGCAGTGTGACTCACGCATACAATTTTGTCTTGTCAAAAAGAAATTAAATGTCACAGAACAAGATGCCTCAGTCAGTTTTTCAATTTGTCTCTCCATTTCCTAGAAAATATTAATTTAATTGGATAAGAGCTTCCCTTTGGGCTCAGACTGTGACAAACATTCTTTATGGTTTTCTATTACACGACTACAAATAGCTTTATTAATCAATAACAAATTAGAATGAACAAACGTTATGAAGGATAAATAACTGAGAATAACTGTAAATTAAAACGGTTATTCAATCAATCTGAATGTTTTCAGGAAATTTAAAATCATTAAGTCTTGTGACAGACAAGAGGAAAGATTTTAAAAATTTAAGTTTACTCAACTGAATTGCTTCATAACCGTCACCCTGAGGTACAAAAATAACATAGGAGGCATTTAGTTTTTAACTATTTAGAAAATCCTACAATCAGACTATCACAGAATGAATTAGTACTGATATATTTCATTAATTATTGTGTAACTATTTGGGTGCAATGAGATGCAATTAAACTGATAGGAATAGCAGTTTCCTGTGCAAAGGCTGCGTGTACTATTTCTGTCCCACACAGAATATCGAATCCTGCTGCCTACGCCAACGTTTTTCAGTTTTGAAAGCAACCTGCGATGAGGGTCAACTGTTGGCGTCAACCGTGAGACAGCCGAGGTCGACCTGAGTGAGACGTCACCTTCTGCAGCAACCTGCCAGAACCTCGACGGCTCTCAGATCACCAGAACACAGAGCCTGCAGCCTGCGGGTTGGTCTGCTTCTGTTTTTAAAGTCTGCGTGGAGGTATGTGTGAGCGCCTGGAGCGGTGTCTATTACAGGCTGCATCATTTAAAACAGGTTCACTTTGTCTGTAACCTTAAAGTGGAGTCTCTGCACCTGGAGAAGCTCTGCTGCATCTTCCTGCTGGGTGCAAATGGAAGGCTGATACCACCAGAACCCGCAGGTGTAACCAACAGAGCCACTCATATGTTTTTAACCAGCTTTAAAGTACTTTTTGAGTCGGAGGATGAAGGATGTGTGTGTGTGTGTGTGTGTGTGTCTGGTGTCTCTGGTCTGCAGAGAGGGAATGTCTGACCTTATTTATATAACCTTGTCAGAGACATGTAGCACGTCTCAAGCTTTAAATGCTGAATGAGCGTGGATGGCCCTGTGTGTGTGCGTGTGTGTGTGTGTGCGCGCGCGTGTGTGTGTGTGAGAGGTGGTGGTTTGGTAGCGTGGGAGGAGAAAATAAGAAGGCAGGATGAGAAAGAGGGGATGAATAAACAGATAAAAGGCTTTCTGTGTTCTCACTTGTCTCTGAAAGCTTGCTCAGCGATCAAACAGGTGTGAAGTGGGAAAAGGGAGGCAGCGGGAAGAGAACGAGTGATGGGAGACGGCGAAAGAGAAGAGGTGAACTCGGAGACAGACAGCCAGAGAAGGACGGAGGAACGATGACGCATCTGAACAAGTCTGGATATCAGCAGAGAGTTAATTTTGCAATTCCCTTCTAAACGCAAATCTCATTTATTACACAGAGTATGATGTAGTTTTGGCATCAAGAGGAAAATGGGACATAAACATAACATATATAAATGCTCTGGATGATTGTTGGTCTGTCTTTGAGATAGTGTGCACATTAGTGTGTGCAGATCAGAAAAGAAGTAATTTTGCAAGCAAACCTTGAATCCTCAATAATATAGTATATAGGATCTTTCAATTTCAGAAAATAAAATACATTTCCTTTATATTTGTTAGATATGCCTTTAAACTTTGATTTGGTTCAAATGTTTTGGGCATCTTTCCTCAACTTAGTCGAGCTTGTAGGTAGCTTAGCTCAGAATATTTTAAGATCTGGACAGACTTTTTCCATGGGACTCAAATCAGGATTTTTTTTTTTTTATTAATATTAATATTATTGTGACTCAAAACCATTAAATCTGCTGTCATTAAGCTACATTGTGACTAATTTGGCTGCATCCTTTGGGTTCTTTTTTCATCCAATCTTTAACTTTCTGGCAGATGTCCTCATAACAAGTTCCCCCATATTGTTCTTTCCTTATTATTTCACATATGTTGGAAAGTGCACAGGTCTCTCCTACAGGAAAACTACACAACTTGATGCAACCACACCCATATACTTTTTAATAAACATCCCTTCAAATATTACGGTATCTGTTCCTGAGGGCATTTTGGCCTCTTCCTTCCTGATGAGCCTTTCAGCCCATGTCAGTACAAACTCATTTTAGTGTTTACTAATTAAACTGCCTTACCAGCTGCACAGACAGCATCTTCACAAGGTTTTTTGCTTTTATTCTGCGGTGGCACATTCGCCATCCTTCCTGAGCATTTTATCTGGAAATCCCCACGTTGCCCACATAATTACTGGAGCAGGTGATCATGGCAGTCCCAGGCATCTCGAAACTACTTCTAATTGTTGTATAACTTTTGCTGCCTCTTGGCCATGACTCTCTCAAAGAAGAGGTTTTTAATCTCAATGAGACTTTCCTGGTTAAATAAAAAAAAATACAAATTGTCCACCTGATGCCCGAGCCGATTTCATCAAATTTTTTTCTTGATCACAAGGAGAAAATACGTTTGAGGTTTTGCCAAAGCGCAGCCACTGGTGTGTCTCCGTTTAGCTTAACGGCGTGAGTTGAATCAGAAGCTACAAAAGCCATGACATCATCATCTGATGTTTCACAGATTGTTTACGTTTTTAATTCACTTTGAGCTAAGTATTAATTCTCATTATTCAAATGATGATAAATGATTTTGGTAATCCTGACTGATCAAAAACAGGAAAAGCATAGATTTCATATCTGACAGTGAAAAACAGTTGTGCAAATTTCTGTACATGGATCTGGTTCCAGCCGTATTTTCGACGGGTTAGCAGAGGAAGCTGCAGAAAAATGAACAAGAAAAACAATAACAGAGTCGGCGTCTGGAGCCGAGTTCCTCCATCATTTATTTCCTCGCTGTACATTAACAGACGCGTTCCCGGACGGCTCTGACATGAAACATGACTCTGCTACAAAGGCTCTCATCATCGCCGCCAACACGCGCTCCAGATGCAGCGGCTCGACCCTCTTCCTCCACCTCCTCCTCATATCCACCTGATTACATCAGCCAATCAGAACGCATGCCCTCTGCCCTTCTGCTTGATCTGCAACCCCCACGTTCCCCCCCAGCTCTGCCCGTCCATCCACGCTTTCTGCCCGTTTCACAAACTGTAAGGCAGACATTTTATTATAATCGCTCACAACAAAGAAGAAATATTGTGCTTAAAGAAACCAGATAAAGTAAAACTAATATAAACAGCTAAAATAATGGCATATTTGCTAATTATTCTGCTGCTATGAGCACTTTGATATTTGTTCCAGTTAATCTGATGTTGCGTTGTATGTGATCGTAATAAAATGCATTGAAGAATAACAGAGGAAACGGTCAGAAACAGCCAACTGAATATGATTGTTTTGATGAACACCAAACTAAAAAAAAAAAAAAAGAAAAAAAAAAAAGAATGAAATTATTCTCCCCAGGAAAAAAAATAAATTGAAAAATAGAAAAAAAAGATGGCGGCGAGGTGAGTAAGTTGATGTCAACATAATACACTGCAATGTAGATCAGTGACCCAATTTCTCTCTCTCTTCTAGTCCGTTTTTCATGCACTCATTCCCCTCTTCTGGCTCCCAGCCTAATCTCTCTTTCTCTCTCTCTCTCTCTTTCGCTTTTTCCCTTCTTGTTTGCTCTTTGACACAAAAACAAAAACGCACACAATCACATAAGCTCCATCACAGATGCGACCACGCAGCAGGAGAGTCCAGTCCGCACCTGCCCACCTACAAGGACCTTTGAGTTTTTCTCAGCGGCCCTCGTCTTTCTGACTTCCTGTCTTCTCAGCTGAAGCGTTTCTGCCCTCTGTTTTTTGTCTGAGCTCCAGAATCACGCTCCCAAATGTAAAAAGTAAAAAAACAAACAAAAACAACAACAACAAAAAAAACAGCCGTTGCCTCCTTCTGGATTTCCTCACACAAATAAGCTGTGTTGTTTGTTTGAGCTTGAACATTTCATTCAGGTGCTGATAAAAGAAATAATTTCTGCTCTCTTGTGCGAGTCGCATTCAGTCCGGTGAGGAGAATTAATGCGTTAGAAGAATCTTCAAAGAAGGACTTCCCACAAACTGAATAACGGCCCTCTCAGTCTTTGTCAAGCAAACATCCATGTAAAAGAAAAGATTAGCAAATGCAAATTATCATAATTGCAGCAATTCCTTTCACTGGGATATTTACTTCAGATCTGGACTCATTAAACTTTTGAAAATCTGCAGTTTCCAAAGAGCAAAATTACGCCTCTTTTCCCCCCCTTTGTGTGCTGCTTCTGTCCTGGATAGATGAGAACATTTTGAACCGTAATTTATGAAATAAACCCTCTGTAGCGCGATACTGAGTATATTCAGACCATTCTATTATCCCCTCTGAGGAGCAGGGCATCATCATGACGGGAGCTCATGATGATGAGCTAATAAAAAAAAAAAAAAATTGCATGTGGTTGGTCTAAACAAGCGCAACTCAGATTCAAGCAGTTTTTGAGCTACTTGGGGGGACATTTATCTGAAGAATCTGTTTGAAAATGCATGTTTACGAGGCAAAATTGTCATCTCAAGTCCTGTTGCTGTCGACTCTTCGGCTTTTTCTTCTCCGGTTTCCACCATTTACATTTTGTTTCCCTGCCAGTCCTTGAATGGGTGTGTTGGCTCCTTCTGCCCAGTCTGACAACCCATCGGCTATCATCTGCTGCTTGAGCTGCTGATTAAAAACCAGTCAATGCTTCAGAGCTCGAGGAGTGGCCAGCGGACATGCAGATACACGGCAACGATTAAATGCGGCAAAACGTCACAGAGATGCTGTTTTACAAAATGGTTAATCAGAGGAAAAGCTGCCAGAATGTAGCAAATTGTTTCAAAAATGTCTTGTTATTCCTTCTTATCTTCTCTGTCTCAAATTTGCTTTGAATACTTTGGGAGATGATGGGCTGCTAAGACTGCCGCCCCCTTCTGGTGGCTCACAAATAAATCAGCCTAAATGAAAAGGCTTCCAGCACAACAAAGCAAAACAAAGAACTCAATACGTTTTTCATAAGGGGTAAGACAAAACAGCAAATTGTGACATGTTTATAAAGGAGGGAGCTTTGAAAACTCAAACTGTATTCATTGCCTCAAAGTAAAAGCTAGCTAACATCGATCAACATATTTCACGTTTCATAATTGATGTCTATAAAATGCTTTTACCATGTAAAGCACTTTGAAGTGCCTTGTTTCTGAGAATGTGCGACGCAAATAAACTTGACATTTGTATTGCAGCCATTACATAAAATAAAAAATAAACATTTCGAGTCCTGTTCATGCTCAACCTTAGATATGCAGACATATACAAAGTCTTGTGTCTAACAAACAGAGTGTTTTCGCTGTTGATCATGGTGAAAATGTGGCGTAGTAAAGCTCACATCAAACCAGCAAAAAAAAAAAAGACACAATGACAAGAATGGCTGTGATGTACCACCTTTACTGTACTCTTTATGTCTCCTCCTGAGTGTACATCATCATAATTTCCTTCATTGCCATGTTTGGTCTTTTTTTTTTAAAGTTTCCTTTGGGTTCAGAAGCTCAGAACTGCCCTCTAGTGGCTGCATTGCCAGATCCACAGCAACTCAAGAATCGCACTGAAAGCATGAGGGGCATCGATGCTGGACAACGTTAGAAATGTACATAGAGTGAGCATAAGTGGACCTGAGTCAGATCTGTGTAAGCCGAAATCATTTCTGCATCAGGAATTTCCACAACTGCCGCCAATTCTGATTGGTTAAGATCGCTCAGGCTGCCAACGACATGCAAATTTTGCGTCGTCACATTCAAACGGGGGTTTTTCCAGAAAACAGATGCAGACAGGGAAAATTGGGAAAGCAGCGAGTTAGCCAAACACACAAACAACAGACTGCAAATCACTACAAAGGTCACAGGACTGGTGATTCATGCAGTTCTCTTTATTGCATGATCAAACAAAACTTTTTGAGAGGACTTCTGAAGTCTCTTCCCTCCTGCATTGCACTCCTGAAATAACACCTGGAGGCACACAGGGTGGATTTTGGACTTCTTTGAGAGATTTCCCAGCCAGACCAGTTTTAGTGTTTCCAGAACTTTGCAGAGCAGGACAAACTGTTAATGTAGACGTTTATCCGCTGTCCCGTTTTCTGTTTGCGCTCACTCACACCATTTAGATGCAAATTATTTTAAAATCAACACATTCGTCCACTCTGTGAACAAGACACAATAAAAATCAAAACCTATTTGTCACTCGATGACTTTCTTTGCGCCACAGACAGACACATCCAAACCATGACATTCTTTATATATTTAGCTTTGACAGCTGCAATGGAAAACATCGACTGTGAAGAAAGTAAAGCGCGAACTGACCGCACATCTAAGAAGTTATGTGCTCACGGTGTCCTTTTTGTAATCTGTACTGCTCTGCACTTAGGCAGCCAAGAGCAAAAGCCCTGGCAACATTCACGACTGCTTTCTCTAAACACGTTTATCTGAGGTTTTAGGAGAGACGCCGGATTAAGTTACATGATTTATCCTGGAGCTAGGATTAGCTTGTTTTAACTGTATTGCCTTAGAGACAGCATGCGTCGACTGCCCAGAGTCCTGTAAGGGGTCATTTATTTTTCAGTTTTGAAAAATAACTATTACCAAAACACAACACATTTCTATCTTTTTTTTGTTGTTGAAATTTTGGGTGACATTTCTTTATATCTTTTTTTTTTTTTTTGCATATTTCAGTTTCTTTGGGTTTCAGTGTGGTTGCATTGGTCTTGAGGATTAGATAATTTCAACCTAACACATAACAAAACTATCAAACAACTAAAACCTGTAAGTAAAGCAAATAAAAAAACAGCACAGGCTTGACAAAGAGGTTTTAACCAATAAGCATTTTCTTACCTTAAACAACTAAAACAGGAAATAATCCATCAATTTGGATTCTATCACAGTGTTTATGTACATAACTCACCTTCTTCCCAAACCCTTATTGATAAGCAGCAGGTATCATAATAAAATCGAGATCTGGTCATATTTTAGCCTAAAAGATGCACTTTAAAAATGTTAAACCTCGCTAACACACATCCTGATTGCCATCATTTCTCCTTTAAGAAGTCTGTGAAGCATAATTTAAAGCATTTTACTTTAGAGTAAACATCACAGACCTTTTTCTGACACTGCTGTATGCTCAATAAAATCCCCAACATGCGATTGATTTGGTTTGGCTATGCATGTTCAACCACAATCATCCTGTTGGCCTGGAAACGTCCTGCAGCGAGGTCAAGCCAGAGGTCAACATTGATCAGTTATTTCATTGATTGCTTTGCTCGTGTTTTGCCCCAAAGCAAGAACTTATTTCGGAAATTAGTCCTGAAAAGACTTGCTAATAATATTGAGCTATGAACAAAATCAAGAAGACCCAAAGAACCAAAGGGAAAAGTAATCAACCCTTGAACTCTAGAACCTGTCGTAAAAAACTCAAAAAGCAAACCATCATGCCCAGATATAAAAGCTTTTGAGAGAAACAAGATCATTGACATTAATCAACTTGTCAATGTTGATTAATGTCTTTGGGATGCAAAGTAATTTGTCTTTGGGACTTGAGCAAACTGAGAGCCACTATCTAGAAACATGGAATAATTGTAAACCTGGTATATATGAAAACTGCTTTGTGGATTTATCTTTGACCTTAAAAATGTGTGTGGAAAGACATTCCTACAGCACCATACCACCCCTCTGATTTCACCTCCGGACATACACCATGAAGATTTGTGCTGACTAACCTCTCTTCGTTGGCAAATCAGGACAGTCTGACATGTGGGATATTTCAGGTCACACTCGCAAACAGCAGCATGTTGCAGCGAATGAAATCGAGGCTCATTTTGGCATTTGGCACTAATCTCTGTCCTAAATCCTCATCTGTAGCTTACAGGGAATCAAATAAACGACGTCTGTCAGAGGACGATGTGACGCCAGGAGGAAGCAACTCAGAGGGGGGGCTAAAAAAAAAAAAAGCAAAAAAAAAAACTGAAGAGCTGTTTCATGTTGTACCAAACAGGTGCAATCATGTCATGTTTCTGTGCGCTGCCTGCTTCTCCCTTTCACATTTGGGCTGAAAATGTCAAAAGGCCAACTCATCCTTACGCTGTTTGGCAGGAAAATTATTAAAAGCCAGCAGGCAGCTGCTGGCGCAATCATCTTCTGTAATTTTTCTAAAGACTTACAAGCAAATTTCTGACATCTGAATGTCACACCGATCAGTCACAATTCGGGTGTTCTTTTAAATATGATCAACAGTTCTTAGAATAAATTAAAAGAGTTTTTTTTTTTTTTTTTTTAATCATCTGTTTGCAAAAATGCTGTCTGTGTTTTTTGGAAGTGTCCAAAGTCTCAGCCAGCGTCTCAATTTATCATCAGTCCAACTGTTGTTTTTGTGACTACGACGCCAGAAGAATCAAGAAGCATGTGATAGATTAACAGAGGCTTACACAATTCTCAAAGGAGTCGAGATCTGGACATGTGAAAATGATGTCTCATGCTTTCTGGACTATTCTTTTCACGACTTGAGCCCTAAATGCTGCCATCTTGGAATGCGTCCACGCCATTGGAGATGAAAGGAATCTATTCCTAAAATCTAGCAGCGCTCACAGAGACAGTTCGCGCCTCGCACTCGCATGGAAACGACACGTTTTTGGTGGGATTAGGCTTCGACTGAAAACTCAACCTCTTTTTGCTAATATGCGTAAACATGAATAAATGAGATGCTGGGAACAATAACCATTTAACTGCCTGCGTTGTGCATTACCGGCATTGTTTTGTGTACGAGAAACCACAAGAGCATTCGAGTTGTTTTGTCATTTTTTTATTTATTTTTTTTTATTTGTCTGGCTCACATTTTCCTGACTGTTTGGCCATTAAGTTGTATCATGCGGTGACAAAATTAATGCGTGAGAGTCATGAAAGAAATAATGAGCAACAGTTTTGTTTTGGGAATCTCAATAGTTATATTTAGAGTGCTGCTCTTCTGTAATTTGAGAGTCAGGGCGGCTTGCCAATTAATGTTCACGTTATTGCCACCTACAGAGTCAGAGCTGTACTTTCTGTGTTTTCTCTAGGATTTGTCCTTCTGATCCAATCGGGGACATTTTTCCAACGAGGGGGAAAAAAAACCCAGGAAAATAAATTGCCGCTGCTTCGGCCTGTTTAGGCAGCCAGCTGGCAGTCTTGTTTTTGGGCACATGAAATTAAACTGAAAAGCTGTGATGGAGTCTCTAGACAGGGTCCAGACTTTTCAAAAGCTAAAGGTTAAAAATGTGTAAAATGCATTAAAGTAGGGTTAGGCTTTTGAAGAGCAAACACTCTAATCTACTTCATACTGAGTTCACTTTCTTCATTGGGAAAGAGACTGCATGTTTGGGATGGAATAAAAATATACATGTGGAAAACACTTCATGTTCACTCACTTTTAAGTATGATGGAGGATCTATGATGCTGTGGGCCAGTTTCCTTGATTTTCATGAGAAACAATTATTTCTTCACGTGGTTTCATTTTTCTACACTGAATAAAAACAAATGTTACTTTTTTTTTTCCTGTGTGATATTTTTCAGGTCTTTTTGCAGCTGTGGTTAAAGTTTGAGTAAAATGTGCCAGTCTCTCGCTTTGGCGTTTCTTGTGTTGTGCATTGAGAAAATTAACATATTTCATTTACAGCTAATAATTAAACACTTTGGAACGGCTTTAAGAGTAACGCATAAATGCCTCTGGCAAATAGGCTACAGGTTTAAAACGAGGAGGTGACAAAAGGCTTGGACACTGCTATTATATTGTTATTTTAAAAAGTTTTAATTTTTATTGTTATGCCATAATTTCCATAAAAATAGCAGATTTACTTTAATAAAGATTCCAGAGTCACCACAAATATGAGTAGTTGTGCAAAAATAAAGATTTGAATTATGTCTTGATGATAAAGTTTTTTCATCCCCTCCCAAAAAACACTTTTTGTTTAATTTACAACATCTAGACAAAAAAAAAATCTTATTATTAAATCTGAATCTTAGGAACAAGATGTCTGATTGAGGAAACTCTGGGACTCGTCTCTACTGGGAACGATGGTTTGGTCTTTGCGTTTCCAGTTAACCGTCTTCCTGCTGCCTCATCATTCCCGTGGAACCAGAGAGGACAACAATGCACCAGACGCCGGCCTCCGTCGTTAGTCAGTGAGGTGATCAACAAAACACAAACTGGAACACCAAGCGACCACGGCGCGGGCAGCAACGCGTCGGGACGGCCGCAGACGGCCGCCGGAGGTCTTCGCTGCAGCGGCCGAGCTTTTTCAAGGGCCGGTTTGTCAGCAGACATCAGTCAGATGCAACGAACACAAAGCGGCAGGCGGAGCGCAGATGCAAAGGCAAAGAGCGCAAACACATTTCACAGCTGACTTGGCAGGATTGAAGATTAACCGTTAGTTAAGACTTGAGCAACTACGTCTGGTGAAATTCCTGCAAGGATGCAGTTTTTGACTCCGGTCCTTGTATTCCCAAGGCCTCCACCGAGCAAACATCAGCACCGCAGTGACATAAACTCACATGCACACAGCAACTCTCCAAATTCTCCTCCTCGTCTTTACATTTTTTTTTTTTGCCTGCTCAGTTCTTTAAGTCATTAACTTGCATCCTCCTATCTTTCAGTCTCTCCCCAGTTTTCCTCCACTCTCTCCCCCTGCGGTTTCTGTCACTTGTTCACAGACGAGTGGCCATTACATCGCCATGACCTAAATGTGTCACTTCCCTCCCACTACGGTTCTTTCCCTTTCTTCCTCTCACCCTCCCCCCTCCCCACTCTCTCTTCATATATATTCCTTCCTGTCCATCTGGACGTCTCAGTTTTTCTGCCTTACTCGTACACATCTCGAGAAGTGTAAAGTGCTCCTTAACCAGTTTTACCATTTCTGACCTTTTCTTAATCTCTTTGTCTCTTGGCTGTACAAGCATCCCTTCTTCCTTTGATCCATTAATCCCACTTTGACAGTAAATTATCTGTATTTCTGGATGAAAAACCTCCAGTGATTACTGACCGCATGGAGAGGATATTGTCTCTTCGTCTCATCCCGCCTCATCCTGCCTGCCCTCAATTCCCTCTGGTCTCCTCATCAATCACAGAGGTGCATCAGAGCGACAGCAGTATTGATCAACAGGCTCCGCAACTCAGGAAAAAACACAGAGGAAAACTGACAGGGAGGGGAAAAAAATAAAAAATTGATCCAAACAGCTGACTGACTGCGAGCGCGGATCCTTGGACACCCGAATTCAAATGAGCTCAACTCGCACAAAGACAGTTAGAAGGCAATGTCACAACACGTCAAGGCTGGATTACCCGTAAGGAGAAGGAGCACCTTGTGGGAACAGGAGGTCTTTGTCACATCTCTGCTTCCACTCTAGGCAACATTTATCACAAACACAAGACTTTCAAGACCGTTTATTCTATCAGGAAACGACGGCGTGATAAACTATTAAGCTCACAGCTACGAGAGTGAAAAAAAAAAAACAAAACTTTATCAACGTCTTGAAATTTCACACAGTTTGTTGTGCTTCAACCACAGATGCAATATTATGAGATCAATGCAAAGTAAAACACAAATGTGAAGCGAAAGAAAGGCAGAGTGGCATTTCCTCTGTTCTTAATGTGAAAAAAATAATAAATATCTTGGCAGGAAAGCTTATGAAAACAATTTTGAGTGAAATGTACATTTTCTCACATTTCAGTCCGGCAACAGAAAGTGGAATCAGCCAAAATTAGCGGAGGTCGAAGCGCTGGCAAAGACGGAAACAAGAAATCAGCCACAAAATCCAGATCCGAGCACCTTCAGGTCGGCAAAGCTTAAGAGACTGAGATGATGTCAGAATGTGGTGTGGAGGGAGCGAGGATCTTTTGGTGGAGGAATGTTCAGCTTTTTATGCTTCCGCACTTTTATAAGGCCGAGGAATTTTTACAACTGCAAATGGGCTGCTTTGATGAAAATGCCCAACGAGAAACTTGTGCTGGAAAGAATCGAGATCTTGTGAAACTATCAAATTGTGTGGATATCGCATCTGTCTTTTTATCCGCCGTGGAGACACGATTGGCTATTACTGATCTGAAAATACAAAACAATAAATAAGCCTGCACCCTGTGCTCCAAAGATGAACTGAAACATTATATGCACACTACTGTTATTGCCACTTCTTAGCTTTTAAAGCACTGTAATTGTCTCAAAGATTAAGAAATAATTGTTGACATAATTACAACTCCTAATATTTTCTGGAAAAGTTGCCTATTTGAAGAAAATATTCCAACAAAAATGCTGAAGTTGAAATATCTAGACACGACGCTGTAATGCACATTTCGCCATGAAGCTTATCGGTGTCTCTAACAATCACTATGAAATACATGTTTTTTTGCTTTATTAAAGTTTTACAGGTGTTCTTTGAAATGTGAAAAATAAGAATCGAAGATGTACGTTGCTCTTCACAATTCAGGCAATGACGACAAGAAAATAGCATGTCCCCAAACATTAATCTATAATTTTAAAAGTTCAAAGCAACTGAGACCTGGACCAACAATAGTAGGTGAGGAGTTTTTTTTTTTTGTTGTTGTTGTTACTACAACATGAGCAAGATGTAGCTTATTTAGAATAGAAGCTGTCTGCACTTTATGCACATCTTTGCCAGAAGATCCTTCATTTATAGAAAGCCGTGGACTTGCCTAGTAATATTTTACAACAAAGCGCCGTGCATTTTTTTTTATTTTTTTGCCAGGAGCGCCGACCTTCACCCAGCAGCGACTCCAATAACAAGATTCCATTAATTGCAAGCCAGTTTCACTCTGAACACAAAAGGATCTTCCAGGCTTTGCTGAGGTTCTTCAGAGAATTGCTTGTTTCCAGCCTGTGAGTTTTCCCAGCCTGTAATTAACCTCACCACAGGCCTCTGAACTCACCCAGGCAGGCAGATCCGTTGACGTTCGGCTCATATCCTTTGTCACAGACGCATCCTCCGACGGGAACCATCCACTCGCCCTCGGCGTTGCAGTGCATGCGAGGGGGCGTCCCGCCCTGCGCTCTGCTGTGGGGGACGCAGCTCCCCATCACGGGAACCAGAGCGGTCGGCTCTGCGCCAGAGGGAGTCGCCGGGTAGGACGCCAAGTGGAGGCTGGTGGCTGGACAACGCCGGTAGAAGATGGACACCCCCATGAGGGAAACGCAAGCGCCACTGTCCACAATTGCCAAGACGAACCTGAAACCAAGGTCGCACGCAGAGACGGGAATGTTAAAGACTCTTTGTTTTACAGAGGGAGCAGAAGACACAGAAAACGGCGCAGCGCTGATTACCCGCCACGTGTGAGAGGAGCGAAGCTTCGCGTTTTAACGTTAATGCGGCTGTAGCGGTTGGGTTGGTACTGGTGAGGTGAGCTAGGCTCCACTTTGGAGAAGCTCTTATCAGCAGCAATGGTGTCGATCTTCACCCAGCCCTCCCGCGACTCTTTATCGCTGCTAGTCGGCTGCAGAGGCAGAGAGGACAAAGCACATTTGATCACTGTTAGTAATGAGACACATCGACTCCTACGGAGGTACTGGTCATGTTCCTGCCAAATATAACCTCAGCTTAATGGAAGAGTGAAGCAGAGAAAGTCATTTTTGAAAGATGGCCATAAAAGATCCCGTTAGCAGTTTGCTATAGCTAGGGAAACAGCAAGCAGATGGAGCTATAAAACCCTAAGTGTGGTGAACAGCTAACAGGTTCTTCTGAGTAATTACTCAAGGCGGCTGAACACCGATGCACACCTCACTTTTAAAGCATTTATTTATAGGAAAGAACTTGGAAACTGTATTTCCCTTACGCTGCACTTTGCAGCAGTGCACTGCTTTGCGTCGCATAAAATGCAATAAAAAAGGAAACCAGGAATCATAACACACAATACATTTGTTCCAGCTGTAGCTAGATAATCAAGCACAATTTATTTTAGCATATTCATGCTTTCAACTGATATTGTATAATAATTGTGAATGCAGATTTGAGTCTGTGCAGACCTAAGCAGGGGCTTATGTGTTAGTCCTTGCTTGGACTTTCAGAGAGATGAGTCATAAATGTGTGTGATCATTTCCCTGTTAGGTTTAAAACTACAACCTACAGAAGTTCTTTCTCCAAGTGTTGTTGTCCTCAGGAAAAAGAAAATCTGAATCACTGAAACTCGAATGACCTCAGAGAAAAATGAGAAGAGAAACAGCTTCTGATTTCAGTCATTTTGGTTT
Organism: Poecilia latipinna; assembly: GCF_001443285.1. Classification (NCBI taxonomy): domain Eukaryota; kingdom Metazoa; phylum Chordata; class Actinopteri; order Cyprinodontiformes; family Poeciliidae; genus Poecilia; species Poecilia latipinna. The sequence goes on along the minus strand of NW_015113142.1, from coordinate 86,857 downwards.
GCACCAGATTCAAAGGCCTGATTTTACATCTTAAAGATTATTATTATCATCATCACGTCGTAGGAATGATGTGACGTTTAAGGTGAAAGCTGAAAGACTTTAAATATTAAAAACCGCCGCCCGTGTGTCCGGTTTAAAGAAACCACAAATCCCAGCAGATTTTTCTGCAGTAATCAGAGTGATTATGCAATCAGTCATTGTCAGACGACAATGAAAGGGCTGCCGCTTTAATGTTAACAGCGATGAATCACTAATGATGACTTTAATAATTCTGTCTGGAGGTGCTTTGCCTCAAGCAGTGACTAAAATAATACCTGTTTAAATCAGCTGTGGCCAGACTCTACTTAATCAGGAAGTCGTTTGGGCCTTGCAGTGGGCATTCGGGGATTAACAGCTTTGGGTAGCAGCACGTTACATGCACAAGAGTTTTGTAAATTTACTATTAAATTCAGTTTTGTTACTACAAAGTATAGACACTTAATACCCAGACAGATCTGGCAGTCAACAACTTGACATCCCAAACTTAAACTCACTAGTAATAATTAACGGTTTCAGATGACTAACTAGAAAAGGGAGTGCTAAGCTCGCTGTCGGTGTGGAGAGGAAACGTCGGGGGTCCCGTGACCGTGTTGCCTTTGTTGTAAAGTCAAATGGATCACAGATTTGGTAGCACCGGCACACAGATGGTCACATGCCAGGCCCCCCTCAGGGCCGGGATACAAAGCGACTCACTCACGATGGCGCTACCTCCTCCTCCCTTCGGGTCCCATCCTAGACAAGCCAAGCCGTGCAAACTAAAACATTTGCTTGCAGGCATGTGCGCAAAATTAGGACCAAATTAGGCCAATTCATCTGGGTGCTACATTTAATTAATCATCGCATGTATTTAGCAAACTTTAACCGTGTACACATTTGGAAAATCTTGTGCCCCTCTCAGTTCTGACACCACTCCACACTTTTTGGGTTTAAGCCTTTTATTTTTAATGGATGTGGAGGACGGTGACGTCTATGCAGCACCGTGCTGCTCTGCTCTGACATGCCTGCTGAAATGTAGCCATGGTTATTTCCCCTTAGGCTGAGAATCCGGAGGTTTATCTGTGAAGACATCATCGCTGTGTGAGCGCTGAGCAACGCGCGCCCTTCCACACATGCGCCTTACAAAGGTCAAGGCAGTGTGTGGTGATGGCCAGCTGATAAATGCATCGCCTGGTCATACCATCACAGCAGTCAGGATGAAGGACAAGACAAGTGCATAAAAAGAAGCCCCTCTCTCGCTTTCCTTTATTTTCTCCCCAATTTAAAAAAAAAAAAATGGGGGAGAAACAGATGCAGACTCGTAACTATCCAAGAGGAAACAACAGAGCATTCAGAGTACTTTGAATCAGCACAACTTTCAAACTCAGATGGTCATGAAATGATAAATTACACACACCGGATTTGGGAATGTCCTAGTGGTGTGTATGCTCATCATTCCACTGTTTGCAGAATAACTTTTTTTTACTTAGGAAGTATGCTAACTATCTCCTTAAGGAATTATCTGCTATAAAAAAAAATACAGCAGATTGCAAAATAATTCACACCATCATTGTACTTTCTCACTTTATGTCCAAAACCCTCAAACTTCAGTATATTCTGTTGGGATTTTATGTGACAGACCATCACAGAGAACTAACTCCATGTTGGTGTAGAGTCCATAGACACACGATCTTCAGTTTTTTTGTTTTTTTATTTTTACCATTACAGAAACTGTCTCCCTGCATCAGTGCTTTCTAGAGTCCTTTTGACCTTTTGCTGTAACAACTGAAGTCTCTCATGGTTCATCTCTGCCAGCTTTTTACATCGAGAGATTGAAGTTTTCATCAATTCACATCCAGTCACCCTGGACGGGAAGCATCTATCGAGCATTTTCCATATTTCACTTCATATTCTCAGTTTGATTTCGGTCTGGACTTTGACTGAGCCATTCAGCACTTATGTAAACCACTACATTGCCGTTTCTCACTTTACTCTTGCCACTCTTGCAAAAGACCCAGATTTGTGGATTGAACGACTTCTGTCCGCAGATTTTGCCAACTGAGGTGTGGATCTGTGCAGCTCTCTTCTGCATCTCTTCTTTCAGATGATGGATTGTATATTATTCCTTGAGATGTTTAAATCTTGGACACTTCTTCACAACTTTCTGCCTAAGCTGCTCCTTTGTCTTCAAACCTCTGATTTCTTCACAGAACAGCAAACAACTGACATTCAGATGTAATTTCACTACCGCGCCACAACTATGCACAGTTTGGCCAACACCAATTAAACCAGTAAAGATGCTGCTGTAATGTGACCAAATGTGGAAAAGTTTACTAGGCATTTTTTTTTCTTTTTTTTTTTGCAGGGCATTATGTATTTTACAATGTGAAAGAATCTGTAAAGCAAGTTCTGAAGTCCCAAAGAGGAACTGACCCAAAAGCCAAAACTATGCCGTCTCCTTTTGGTGTGTGTGAAGAGATTTTATTCTGACAAGAGGTGACGGATGTGTAAAACTACATCTGTGGTCAGACTAAACATTGTTTTTCAAAAAATCTTTGCTCTCTGTTCTCGTCTTTTTCTTGTTTCGTGACATCATCCAAATAAGACAGGAACCAGAGCTGAAAATCACCAAGAGGCGTTTAAAGATACCATCCAGCACACGGCCATTTAAAGTGGCCTTTGCCAACAATCACGGCAAATTTAAATGACACTTTTTTTTTTTTTTTTTCCTCTTGCGTTATCAACAAATAGCATTTAGACATGTGCTTCAGAAGCAGTGCAAAAACAGGCATGGATGTTTCAAAAAGAAAACAAAGCAAAAATCTGCAAACTATTTTGAAAAGGCAGGATTTAAATTGCTGACCTCTAATTGAGGTTAACATTATCTGGAACGTGGCGTTCCTTACCACTTCGACACTCGGTGTGAGAGTTTCCAGACAAACTAGAATGACAAAATAGACAAACGTTCCCGTGTTTGATCTCACCTCCGGGCTCCAGGTCTTCATTAGCTCCGCCTGCGAGTCGGCCTGCTTGTAGTAGAGGGTGAGCGTTTCCCGACAGGTGGGCGACGGCGTCCGCAGGCTGGCGCAGTCGCGCACAGAGAAGCGCAGCGTCACAAACATCCGCGGAGCCGACTGACGGAAGAGGAAAGGTGTCGCCAGCCAGCTGTCCTGCTGACGGGAATTCTGATTGACATTGCAGACCTCGAAGGTCCGTATGAGCTTCCCCCGGTCATCCAGGACGCTGACCTCGTCCCACTGAGGGAGGCAGAGACCACACAGGGAGGTGGCGAGGAGGGGAGAGAGATAAATCAGGTTAGTATCCTGCATCAGTTTTAGTTTTTGATCTGCAGGAACTATTGTGCAGGTTTGTTTTTGTTCCTTAAGGTGCAAAAACAAATATGTTCCGAATCCATAGATTAAAAAAGCATATTTATCACAATCACTCCAAAAGTAGGCCACGTCTGTGTCCACACACGCCAGCCTTTCCTCTGTCTAATTAATCATGATTATCAAACCCAGTAATTAAACCACTTGGGCCTTTCGTTTAGTGCCTGGAACATGCTTTAAGTGTTGCAGATAAAAACTAATGACCAAGAGATAACCTAATTAATTTCTGCATGTTTCCCCTCGAGGTAAATCCATGAGATAATTTCAGCTTTAAATGTTCTGGTTCTGCAGTTTTCCCTTCATGTTCCAACACAGGTGGGTTAAATATTGCTTGTTTTGCAAAAAGCACTTGATATTAATGAGATTTATTCAGCAGAGCTTTGAGATATCAGCTCAGATAATTAGTTTAATGAATTCAACACTTGCAAACCAAAGTCAGCCATAAGAAGCAGCTGATAAGCACTTACGCTACTGAAATTTAAGGTCAAGGAATAAAGAAAAAAAAATTGCAACAACAAACACATCTGCTCCAGGTGTTGTGCTGAGTTATGTTTTCTGTGCAGAGCGGAGGGAATAGATCTAAATGAGGAAACAGCAGTTAGTACAACACCGGGGTTTAGAGACGGCATGTATACTGTTGAATAATGGTGAATATGCCCGCCTGCAGTTTCTCCTATATTAAATAAAGACCTCTTCGTCATGACTTAAATAATGTTTTTAGGTAGCTGCGATGTGTAGATCTTTAAATTTATGTTGTTTTATATCTACAGGGTACGCAAAACAAAAACAAAATAAACATGCAAACTAAGTATAAAATCTGATTTATTTCATCAGAACAGTTTTATTTATTTGTTTTGTTTGTTTTCCAAACCTTTGCTTCCGAAGTTTAAAGATTTTTTTTTCCTCCCTGAAATTGAATTGATTTGTGATTTGTTTTACAGTTATTTATTATTATTTTTTTATTTAAAAAGTACACTTCAATTAAAATCTGGTTTTAGACGTGCTAATGTATCAATTTAGTGTTGCTTTGACTTTTTAAACTTGGCGCACATATATTTGTTAAATAAATGTTAAATAAATGTTAAGTAAATGTTAAATAAATGCATCACATCTGTGCTGTAAAAACATTCAAATACACTCAAATACACTAAACCCACCTGTGCAACTCGGCTGTTAAAGAATTTGTATTTTCGACGTTATTTTGTCAAACTAATTTGTTTGTTTGCCTGTTAAATATCACATTAATTTGAAAATGTCTTGAAATGTTTCACCGTGGATTTGTTCTTCTAGATAAAATAATTTGAGATTTAACCCAGGGTGTTCAGATTTTTCAGAAACGCTTCATTCCCCTCTCTGCTACTTGTGACATTTCCACAGACGTGCGCAGCATCCTTTATGTCTCTGCGTCCTTTCTCCTCCGGGTTGGTCGAGCAGAAGATAAAAGCTTTGTTACAGTGATGTCATCCGGTGGGTTTGTGTTTTTCAACTGGGCAACCTCAACGTTGATGTCTCAAGCTGTCCATAAATGTTTTATGGTTCTCTGACATTATGGAAATTGTTCCCTTAGGAAACAGTAATTAGACCCACAGCATGACTCATGCTGTGGGTTTCAGGTCTTTCAGCCGAGGAGATGTTTTAGTGCAACAGGACGAAACGGTTTGAAAGTAACCAAATATTTAATTATCAAAAAAGGCACTTTGAGTAGAATTTGCAGTTTTGCGGATTTAGTCGTCGTAACTGTATTACTGTATGCATTATGTTAAATGCAGTCACATCCAACACAAGTGTAGCAAAGCTACAAAAATTGGAGCTCGTATAAATAAAATTATATCTAAAGCTAAATTAAATTTTGATATTGCTACAGCCCATCAAAGCTCCTCAAATGGGTTTTAACCTTTTATATATATATTTTTTTTTTTGGCCAAGGCAGAGATAAGGCCAGGCCAAAAGCACAAGTCACAGCTGCATTCAAATCTAAAATAACTAATAAATTAAAGCATGGAAAAACCTTACAGAAAGTTGTGATTTACAGAATAAACCAGCTTCATTGAATTACACTCAAAACAAGCTGTCTGTTTTTTTATTTATTTTTATTTTTTCTTACTGAAGCAGCGATTTAACTCGACTTAGATGGCGGCTTGTTATCTCGCAGTTGCAAAACATCATGTGACGCGTCGGCCCGGGCCAAATTGAGTTTGTGTGAGTTCAGTCGTTCACGTGAACGGTGGAGCCAACTTGTGCTTAGAAGAATCTACTTTCGTTCACATGTGTTCCGCTTTTAGTAAATTATTTCCACATTCTGGGCACAGAATAACAAATAAACAGAAATGCTGAATGACTTACTGAATGACTTACTGAATGACTTACTTCCACCAGTCGTTTGACTGGTGGAAGTAGCTGTGTTTGTATTCGACGAGTACTTCTTGATACTAAATAATAATGAACATCTTTTCACATGTATTTAATTTAACAGTGTGCAGATAAAAGCTGCTGTGATTTGGTTGATAAAATGATACTTAAACTGTTATTTTGAAGGATTTATTTACGTTCTGCTTTCTTGTCCTGATCCACGTGTGTATTACAGGTTTTTTTTATTTCTGTTGATGTTTTAAGCATTTATTTGTTGTTTACTCATGTTCGTTGGGTCTCGCCATATTTCAGTTCTTCAGTTCTTATTTGTGCATTTAAATTTGGTTCTCACAGACCACTGTAGTTTTGTTTTTCTTTTAAATGTAGTTTATTTGAGTCTTAGTTCAGCCCCTCTGTGCTAATTAGTCGCTCTCCTTCAGTTTCCCTGCTTGCATTTTGCTACACTTGTTGCTCATCACCTCTTGATTAGTTAAGAGTTTCTTCTTGTTATCATTGATCCTCCATAATAACTATTATTAATCAGTGTGCCAACTTGTTATTTCAGAATTATAGTAGAAAGAAAAAGTGTTTTCTTCCCCACCATCATGAATATAAATATCCAGTTTTGCTTTGAAGGGTTTCAAAGTAAAACTGGACACTTTGGGCAGATGATGATAAAATGTCCCTTTTAGCATCAAACAGCACTGGTTGCTTAAAACAACAGATGGAAATGTGAAAAATCCATTATAATAAGCTCCCATCAATCTTATCATAAAGCACGATAGAGGATCTGTCATGCTGTGGGCCTGTCATATTTTTTTCAAAGTGCAAAGCGAACTTGTTAAAGTGCACAGCATCACACATTCTTTGAAATACCGGGACATTTTAAGTCTCTGCCAGAAATCCTAAAGCTGGTCGTCATTTGCTCTTTCAGCAGGATAACGATCCAGAATGTGGATTAACACAGAAGTAGACAATCAGAAACAAATCTGTACTTTTCATGGCCAGCTCAGCCTTCAGACATAAACCCTGCAGAGAGTGCTTGAGGCGACTGAGGAGAAGAGAGAACAAGAGACGACCTGAATGATCTAGAGAGATTGTGCGAAGAGATCAAAGATTTCTCTCTCTTTATGCTCCAACCGTGTGAAATCTTTAGTTTGCAAACTGAGAGGAACGCTTACAATCGTAGCTGGCGTTACAGCTGCATGCGAACGCACAAACAAAATAAAATTGAGTCCAGTTATAAAAACTAGCCTTGATAATAACTGGGAAACACTTTTCACAGAACCAAAAAAAAAAATAAAAAATCTCTGCGAATCCCAGACAAGAGCAATAAAATGACCAAACGTGATGCCGCCTGTGTGTGTGTGTGTGTGTGTGTGTGTGTTCTTTTTAACCCCATTCTCTTTTCTTTTCACATCCCAGCTTTTCTTTTGCATTCTCCTGCTGAAAACTGTGGCTGTGGTGTTATGTTGCTGATTTGAAATATCAAGCTGACATTTTGACAGCTGCACAGCTGAGAAGCATGACTCCCTTTTACTTACACACACACACACACACACACGCACACACACACACACACACACACACACACACATCCATAGGGCTCTCATGTTGCCACTCCCTCACATGTTCACCAGCTGTGGCCCACATACCTTAAGAAACGAGGTGACAACATAAGCAGAAACATGTGTCATTAACTTTTGGCTTTGAATCTGTCTGTGCAGCCGTGTGAGGTGAATCCTGCTGTCCTTTATGCTCTAGGGAAAACTTTTAAAAACAATAACCATTTTAAATATCAATCCATTTACACAATATTAGAATTTTTTTGTGTGGATAAATAATGATCCCAAAGCATCTCCATAGCCTTCCATCTCATTTATTTTCAATTTGCCTAATATTTCAGTGACTCAAAGGGACGATGCCAAAAAGTAATGAAATAAAGTCGCCATATCCCAAAAAATGTTTCTTTTTATATTAACGAATAACAACAGCGGAGATAACGCAAGCGATTTTCAAAATGAATCCTCCCTCAGTATAAAGGACGGAGCAGCAAGGACGCCTATGAAAAGACGTGTTGATGCTGAATTTATTTGAAAAGAGAGATTCTCCTCACGCCCACCGGAATCAGAGACAAAATTCAATGTCGACACAACGAACTACTGAGAATCGGGCACATTTTACAACACATTTTGATCAATTTGCTACAATTACATGATACCGATAAATAGTATGGAAATAATTTTCCGCTTCAGCAGCCTTGTTCTGATCCTTCTGCATTGCCTGGAGTTGTGCACCTGTGACAGGTGAAGAAATAATCCGGTTTTATTTTCCTTCAGCACAGTACAAACTTAGATTTAAGTGAACTCGGAAAGGAACTCGGTTCGACTTTGTAAAATGCAAATGTGCAAGCGGGTTTTAGGTTTACCAGCTGCAGAGCTCGCTCCCTTCAGGGATGAAAAGACTCTGATTCTAGGTTCGCCTGGCCCCCGAAGGGACAAGCTGGACCTTTTCTGGCTTAATTCAAAAGAATTATGTATTAGGCCCTGATCGTCATTATTCCCCCGTACAACAGAGGACAGAAGACAAAAGGTCCAACCAGCCAACAGGGGCGCATTTCATGTGTGATTCATGGTTTTGTACGTGCTACTCCATCTTGGCGCGCTTAGGTCTGTTTCACTGTGGTTCTGACAGTTAGCGGGGAGGAAAATCTTCATAGCATCACACATCAGAGAGTGATTTGGTATTTGGACCAGCTGGAATAATGATATGATCAGTGAGCACATAAAAAGCGTCTGAGGCGCTGTCGGTCTAATGGAGTGAAAGGACAGAAATGTCTTTCCAAGGCTCTGACTCACTCCTTCAGACCAGGCAACGAGGGGAAATTGGAACCAGGAAACAACGGAGAGTGAACGGTCGGGTGGACGGATGCAGATGAGGAGAGTGGAGAAAAAAAATAAAAAATTGCGAGCTGAAAATTGAGCAGCGGTGTGAAGTTTTATGGGTTTGCGTTTAAAAGCCATTGTGCAGTAAAACATTGATAGGCTTTGTATTTGGGCTGTGAGAAAGTGTTTTCTCCTCCACAGATTTATTGTGCTTCAGCTTTACTGCCACACTTAAATGTCGCAGATCACGGAGCTCATTTTAAAATCAGATAAAACCTGAGTAGTTCTCGAATAATGATTTGATTTGTGAGTGTAAAAATCACATCTGAACCAATTTGTCTCAAACCTGACTCTAAAACTAATAGCTGGTTGAGCCAATCCTCACTAGCGGTCAGATCATTGTCTTGCTGTTCAACACAACTGTGAATAAAAAGGCAATATGATGTACTTTCCAGGCAAACAATGTCATTTTATAGCACAATTAAGTATCCTACCTTCATACGGAATAAAAATCCTATATTTACCAAACATGACTTTAAAGAAATTTGACTTTATCACCTTGAAGTTGCACCTTAAGAAGCTCCTGCTCTTCGGTAAAGCAATGCCTTCCCATTATGCCGCTTACAACCGTTCTTAAGTGTGTTGGACTGAGAGGTAGTTTGTAAAAGTTCAGCAGTTTTTTTTTTCCAGACATGCACTAGTTTTTATACCAGCAGGTTTTGTCCACAGCTTCCTGTAACTCCTGAGGATCGTTGAGATGTTTAATTTTGGTTTTGCAGCTCTGCTAAACAAACTGTTTCTGCCCCGGCCTCTTTGTTCCCGGTAAACTCCTGCTCAACTGAGACATGTGAAACTGGCAATGCTTAAGATGATGCTCAGGATTCCTTTGTGACATCCTGGATGAGTTGTTTGCTGGCGACTGGGAATGCTCAGCTCTGTTCAGTGTTTCCTCTGTTTGTGGGTCACGGCTTTCCCTGTGGTCTGCCGACGTCTCTGAGCCTCGAGAAGGAGTTAGTAAAACTTTTCACAGTGATAGATGTCAGTGACTTCCTCGTTTCTTTAGATTAGAGGGTGAGTGCTGCTTTTTGTTTAGTGACTTCTTGACTCTACAGATCGCGTAGGAATGTTGTTAATCGAAATTAATTTATTATTTAACAACTGGATCTGTTTTATCACACAGGATCTCATTTGACCAGGTTGGTTTCCCCACATCATTACAGATCCTCTGCCACATTTACATTTATTTATTTATCTTGTAAAAAATGAATCATTTAAAAATTCCATTTTGCTTCATCAGCAAAAATGATCAGAAAACAAATTAACTGAATATTCTTAACAGGTATGCAGAGCAGAGTCTGCATGATTGCGTGCAAAAACACAGTTTTCTGTTTTTTGTGACTTTAAACCCCTTCCTCATCCATTACTCCTCACCCTTCCAGCCCTTTTTTCTCTTTTGCCTTAAAAAAAAGGGATAAAATGGGACAAATTGGGGAGGAGGGGTGGATGAGTCGTTGGAAAAGTTACAGACAAAAAGAGGAACACTCATCTTTGTGATTTAATTTGAAGTGAAATGTCAGAGGGCCGTGCAAGCTCTCCAGTGACAGAGGACAGGGAGGGGCAGGGCCTCTGACACGACACACACACACACACTCACACACACGGGATTGTACACACAAGTGAAGATGCAGCACATTTACTACATTTATTTATGCAAAACTAAAATGCACACTGAGCAGAGAGTGGAAATAACTAGCGCAAAAGAAGGCAACTAAATGAGAAAAGTTTCCACTGATTTGGGGTTGAAAGAGAAAAGAAGAGGATCAAGATGATTGTGGGAGGACAGATGAAATGAGTGTGTGAAGAGCAATGGAGGAAAGAGTTGCACACATGGGGAGAAAGTCAGTAGTAAGAGTGCAGAAAGATGGAGAAGGAATGACTGCAGTAACTGATATCCATGGACCCTAAAGCGAAAGAAAAGCTGGGATGTGAAGAGAAAGGAGAGAACGGGGTTAAAAAGAACACACACGCGCACACACACACACACACACACACACACACACACACACACACACACCATCTCTCCTCCCCGGCTCCTCTCATGGTCTGTCTTTCTACTTTTCTCAGCTCGATGCCCTCAGGTCAAATAACCATATCTTCATCTCAGCAGCACTTGTCATCCAGGGACCGCGGAAGAAAGGAAAAAAAAAAGGAAAACTCAAGCTCATCCCCGGACTTACTTCCTCTCTCTTCCACACACACACGCACACACACTGTCCCTCCTATTAGCAGCTGCCATCACGGTTCACAACTTTCTAACACACACGAGGCCCTTTTTAATCAAACATCATGTTCAATTATGTCCCGTCGCTGGAAGACAGAACGGGACGCCGCCGCCGCCAGAAGGTAGAGTTAGTGCAGAAGGAGATGAGAGGCTGACGTTGGTGCGTCTGCCTGCCAGATGTTGGTTAAAATTTAAATCTGCTCTGCTTTACAATCAAACCTTTCCAATCACTTTCAGCGACTTCCCAGTGTGGTTTGATGCTCTTAATATAATATAAAATCTGAACATCTCTACACGGAGTCGTTCTGCACCGGCGGTCTGCTTTCAGGTCTCTTTAAAATGGAAATCTCACTCACAAGCGTCAAAGCATCAGAACAATGTATAAGTCTAATTATGAGCCATATTAGAACTGAGCCATAATCACTCACAGATGAATGAATTTAACTGACCCAGGAGTTGACCCTCGCACAGTCACGCAAGCACACACATAGCGAGCAGAAACCACCCCCCAAACTCACACACACACACACACACACACCCTCAAGGTGGCCTAAATACATTATAAGGCCTCGCAAGAGTATTTGTAATAAGAACAATAACTTCTACTTTACCAGATAAAAAAAACCTCATTGAGATCTACAGTCTCTTTTACAAAAGAGGCCCAACAAAACAGCATCACCATTCAAAACAGAGGCTAAACAGATTCATTTAGCCTCAAAAGCGTCAGAGCACAAACTAATAAAATCAGCTAGTAAAAAACATGACAGTCAAAAGTGGTTCAAGTTTTTTTTTTTTTTTTTTTTTATGTTTCCTGTTACATCTTGTTGTAAACACAGACCTCAGTGTATTTTATTGGGTGTGTTGTATGTGACAGATCGACACAAAGGCGTCTATAGCCGTTGAGTGAAAAACAATATGCGGTAGCAGAGCTGCAGGAAGTGAGAAAAGCATGTACCGTGTGATGATGAAATAGTAAATGTTGTGATAATGTGACCTAACATGTAAACAAGTCATTAAAGCATCAACGTCTTCCCGCTTTAAGCTCACATCAAGCTCAGCGTACTGAGAGAAAAGCAAATTGTATTTAATGTTTTGATCTCTAGACCAGGATTTATTGAGAAAGTTGGTCCTGGTCAGCGTCTCACTGCGAAAACACAAAACCTTACCAAGTCATTTTGGTCTAATTTCTGGTTAAATTATCTTAGCACACTTAAGATAAGACAAAACTAACTCACAGGTAACTTTTTAAGAGCTTGTTTTGAGTCAGTACTTCATTAATTTTGATGAAAATGTACTAGTTCCATTGGTAGGTTATTTCACTTGTAACAATACATTTTTTTCTCGTGGTATGAGTAAAATTATCTGCTAATGGAACGGATGCATTGCCATCAAAATTAAGGAATTATTGATTTAAAACAAGCCCTTATATCTTGCGAAGTTTTGTCATATTTCAAATGTGCTAACATTTTAACTAGAAATTCGACTAAAATTACTTGCTAAGATTTTGTGTTTTTGCAGTGCTGCTGTATTCACATTGAACAACTTCTGGATAAATTGTTGCCACGTCTTTCTTAGATTTTGTTTTTTATATTGTTTATTTCCTTTTAACTCTTCTTCCAGTTTCTTTTTAAAGTCTTTTTGGCTGTGAACACAACCGTTTGACCTCAGTCACGTGAAATAAGTCTAGATTTTGCTGTAATTGTTTTTTTTTTTTCTTGGGATTTGGTCTTGGCAACATCGACTGCTGCTAAAAGCTTGTTCACGGTTCAGGTAATCGGTTCTCCTAGATTTGGTTCTAAAAGTTAAAACATGTTTGGCTGACATCAGCTGGAGTTAAGTCAGACATTTACAGAATCAAATCTTAACCCTTCACACAACTGTGGCAAACATCTAGTTCAGACTGGTGAAGATTTGTCTTAACCGGGGAAAAAAGTGGGGAAAAATGTTATGTTTTCACTTTGTATATTACAGCGTTGGCCACTAACAGAGTGACAATAGTGTTTAGAGAGAGCAATGAGGAGTCATTAAGAGGAAGGAGATGCTGGTATTGGCACAGTTTTTACTCATTTTAAATTACATTTCTGCTAGTATCTGTTCATTTCTGCTGTTTCACTGTTTTGATTGTCAATCTAATGCACAAATACACCTGTACATTTTGAACATGTTTAACTAACCTACTTGGACCAAATTAGCTATTCTTAATAACTGCACTGTACTAATGTTAAAATGTGTTGCTATTCTTTCTGTGATTGCTTTGCTTGCCTTTCACTTCACTGCTGTTGCACTTGAAATGTCCCTATTGTGGGACAACATTTCTATTCTAGAGGTGCAACAAGATGGCATAGATCAAAAACATATATTAGCGGCCTAGTCAAAGGACAGAAATCCAATCCAGAATTCTCGGCAGAAACTGACTACTGGTGTTGGCAGAAGTTCTCCACCCAGTGTGACTGAGTTTTAGTCATCTCATTGTGAACAATGGGCAGAAGCGCAAAGTGTCCACATGTGCAAATCTGGTGAAACTCGCCATAAAAGAGTTGCACCTGTAACTCCAGCGAGAGGAGCTTCTCCTCCAACATGTTGACTCAGTGGTGTTGAATATAAGCACACCGAGTTCAAACATCATCATTGCTTTACTGTGAGTAATTCTGTCGTGGATTACCATAAACAATAGAGGAAAAACACGAGAAAAAGGCATTTAAGTCTCCTGAGAAATGAGAGGTGGGGCCTGTTATGGCTGCTTCTCGTAAAGTCAGCTGTCAGCTACTATAAAAGATAATAATCCTGTCTCCAACCCGTAACTATATATTAGACGTGCCTTTGCAAGCCCTCTGTAAATCTGAAGTTATTAGTTGAAAAAGTGACCATGCGAAAGCTGGATTTGAATATCCTGGGAAGGATCCCAAGGCTCTTCTGCCAGTGCCCTAATAAAGGAAGCGACACGCTGCACAACAGCCTGAAAATTGTTTTTTATTGAACAACTGTTTTGCAACACAGTTATTTGTTAGTGGCCCTTTTGACATGTCCTGCTGCGCACCAGAACCGACACCGAGACACAGAGACGTCGAATGCAGCGAGAGAGAGAGAGAGAAAGAGGGAGAGAGAGACGGAGAGAGAGAAACCAGGATGTTTGTGGAAGTCAGCTGTACTTTTTAGTTGCTGTAATCGTGGAAAACGTGTGGAGCAAACTGTGCTAATTCAGCTGCGCGTTTAGGTTTATGTGCATGTGTGAGAGCGTGAGGCTCGTTTCAGCGACGCTGTCTGCTTTGAACACAAATTAACACCTCGTTTATGTGTGAAAGTGACCGTGAGTGTCTGATTTTAAAGAAATGAATCCAGTCAGAGTGTTAGGTCCTGTATATCCTGCGGCGTTTGAACTGAATCAATCCTTTCACCTTTCAGAGTGAGATTTAAGACCTGCTGATCCACAGAAAAATATCTGTTGTTCCCTGAAAATAGATTTATTTTCTTTCGCTCTCTGACGCCGTTATTTCCTTGATTTATTTGGTTGGTTTTGGTTTTGAAAAAGCCTCTTGTGTCTGCAATTGTAAAACTAACGCCAGCAGTCAACCAGGTTCATACGTTGAACTCTTTCTCTCCCCTTGTTCCCAGAAATGCACGCTGACAAAAAAAAAGTAAATCTATTGCCTGAATTAAAGGAAGACCTCGATCCTTTGAGTAACAATATAAAGTTATTCATGGAGAGGCTCAAATTGCATCTTTCTTTGGCCGTTTCTGATTTCTGTAAAGCTCCAACCTCTCAGTTTTTTTCTTACTTATAAAAATCAGCTCTAGCTTCATAAGCAGAGGTAGCAATGAATCTGAAAAAGATTTTGTCCCTTGTCAGCAAGTGTGTTTCTTTGAAACTTTTAAAAACCTGTCCTTTTCACTCATCACAAAATAAAAGAAGTCAACCAGGATTTCAAGATAACAAGACTTTGATACAAAGTAAAAAAAAAAAAAATTACATTTTTTTTATATTTCTAGTAGAAAATCTTGTGACGATGATAAAAATGAAAAATGTCTATTTTCTTCTTTCCTCTGTTTCTCTTTTTGGCCTTTAGGATTATGGGTAATTTCATTTCTGTCTGGTGTGAGCATCTGCTGTCATGATTAGGGCTAAATGTAATATTAGCATGTGCAATGCAAGCTTATAACACTCAGAATACATTAGCCATTAACTGAGCTTACTGCTCTGTTTGATAATCAGTTGGAATGTATGTGATTAATTGAAAATATTGGCATTATATCAATAAACCGAGTTGAACCGAATTGAACTATTGCACTCCAAACAGTTCTTTGCGGTACGGATGTTGCAAACAGTGACATGCAGTTGTGATTTCTACATTAGTGTGCTAAATCATTTTATTTGTTTAGACGCAATACAAACAATCAAGCAACATTATCACACAGATTGGTAATCGTAATAAATCTGTCAAAAGGCTTAATTTGCATCCCACCCCTCCAAGTTGACCAAGCATTAAGCAAAAGCAGACATTTTAAATTGGTAACCGTTGATTCAGAGCCGTAGAGGAACTTCATGCCCAAATTCACAAAGTCACTGCATTCACTAAACATGTGCAAACCAGCATCTGTCCAGTCGTCAAAGAAAGAGCGGCCTGGTCTTACCATGGCCTGAAATGCTCGTTTATGTCACTCACTGCGATCACCTCTGGCTGCTGCGTCTGTGTCTGAAGAGAAGAAAACTACGACCTGATGCAAACATGAATAATGTAGATTTATTCTGGACCAGGGTTATTCTCGTATCAGCCAAAGTTTGAGTAATTTAACGCATCCAAACAAACAAACTTTTCATTGTAACTTGATTTTTATCTAACATGATTGATCCATCAGAAAAAAATAAAATAAAGATTTGATGATATGAAGCTCATATAAGTAAGACAGGATGGAAGCAGCAGCAGCAGCCAACTCAGTCTCAGTTTTTCTGAGAATGTCATTGTAAGGGCTGAAAAGTGTTGCAGAAAATCCTTATTCTTTCAGATCAACAGTGTAATGAGTGCAATTTATAGAAATACAGACACAACTCCTCAGTTTCCAGAAACAAAAAAAAATACAGAACATAAACACACTGTGTGTTGGCTACAGTGTTATGGGGGCAGCTGAGATAAAATCGCAGTCAGAACATCAACAGCACGTACTGGGAGTTGAGTGGGGTTAAGTCAGGAACTTTGATCATTTTAATAAGCTAAATTATAATTTTAGACCTGTGTGTGTAGAGTTAATCCCAAAAACACCTGGAAGCCACATTTGCAGGAGATCAATACTTACCCCGGATAGTTTTGGATGGGTGGTCCAGCCCAGCTCTGAGGTAGTCTCTGTTGTGTCCAGCAGCATCACTGGAAGGAGGAACAAGCAGAAACATAGACAAGTTTTGAGAAAAAAAAACAACAACAAAAAAAACACATCTGCAGCGTTCTGTTTAAAATAATTGCTTGAATCTTGATAGCTTCACGGAGGAACAGCTTGAGCACCGAAGTAAGACAAGCACCCGTGAACCAGAATCAATATTTGAAGATTTGAGAACAGCCAACCCTTTGGGACCCTGGGATCCCATCAAGATCTGAAACTCGGTTCAGTACATTAGGTATTCATTTTCAAGAATCATTTTAGATTAAGAGTTTTTGTTTGATATCCCGCAAAGTTGGAAGTCGCAGCACAGTTTGTGTAGCTGCACCACATTTCTTTTTGATTTTTTTTTTCCTTTCCTTCTCTGCGAAGTGAAATCAGGGCAATCTCCAACTGCGTGCATCTGTCAAACCCCATAGCCGATTCTGAGTGATGAAGCATTTTGGCACAGACTTCTGGGATTTAGTAAATTAAAACTGATTGACCTGCAGGGGCACCGTGATTATAAACCAAATTTCCAAGATTAAAAATCCAATGAGAGCTACTGTTACATGTTTATAGAAACCTGCAGGTTTTACCCTTTACATTTCCTCCATTGGATCAACATGCCTACTGCTCAACTTTTGCTGCATGTCTTATCAGAAATGCTTTCATTCCCTCAGATGATCTGGAGAGAGAGAAAAAAGGGGAAGAGGTTTTTTTTTTTTTTTTTTTGCGCTTGAGGGTGTTTTCCCATAAATTTGCTTTTGGGGGTTTAAGTGCTTTAAAAAGCAAACTGGCAAAGAAATTACGCACACTCCCTCACACACTCACTGACTGGCTCACTCTCACAGAGTGACTTTAATGCTGAGTGCTGCATGCTGACACATGGCAGCTTCCCACACAGATTCGAAGCCCTTGAATTTTCCATTAGTATTCAGAAACTGTGGCGGTTGCTCTTCATTCAGCTTGGCACAGCCTGCATCGGGGGAACTGAATGCACGCCAAAGTTTGCCGTTGACGCAGAGGTGGCGAACGCATCAGACTTCAGGCCTGCACGCTCGGAGCTAATGGAGGAAAAAACACAGAGCGCACTAATCACCCAAAGGGCTCCAGACACATATTCACAGACGAGGCACCGTGGGAGAGAGGAACCATCGTCCGCTCTTTACAGATGAATAATTCCTCTCATTGTTGTTATGTTTTTGTGCTTTCATTTCCATTTAATGTCATCCCGTTGCCTACTGGAGAAACTAACGGCTCTCTTTTGCTCTCCCTGACAGCCAAACAAAGATGGAGTAATGGTATCTTCTGAATCCGTTTGCACACCGGGAATTTAAAAAGTATGCCAACCCCCACAAACACAACAGTGACCCACAGAGAACGACAGATACATCTTTAGTCCCGGAAATGCAGAGAGACGTGCACAAAAATCTGCTGCCTGTCTCAATAAATCAGACAACCAAAAGAACACGGTTATCTCCTGTAGCCCCTGACACACATCTCTGTTCTCCGGCTGTTCTGAAAACTGATTTTTTTTTTTCTCCCCCCTTCTCTGTTTTGTAGGATTAAACTCGCAGATGGAGAACCCACAAATCTGTCCGGCAAGCCTTCATTCCTCAGTGGGTCTGTCTGATTTCACCCACCGGCTTGTCTTCATGTCAATCTCATTAAAGTCACAGATTTTCCATGGACGTCCTCCAGGATTTGAGGTGATACAAGCTGCATCAGCTGCTGGAATACAAATGGACTGTGACGTGTTTTTAGGTTCGTGCAGCACAAATAGCCAAGTTGTCAAGGGGAGCGGAAGACAGCAAGCCCACAATTTTACAAATACCTTTAAACAATTTTTGTTTTTATTATTTTGATTACACTGGGTGGGTGTGTGTGTGTGTGTGCGTGTGTGTGGTTACATCCCAGTTCTACTATTCCAAATTTTCTCTCATGACAACACCAAACGTTTGTAATTTGTGCAAAGTGGAGCGCAACTGTGGAGCAGAAGGGAAAGTGGTTTGCAAACACAAATCTTAAAAACGTGACATGCATTGCCATTTAACCCCCTTTATTATGATACTCCTAAATAATATCCAGTGCAACCAACTACCTGTAAATTAAATGTGGAGAAGCTGCAGAAATCCCCAGCTGATCTTTTGCTGGGGCAACAATTAGATGCACTCTATATAAATCTTTTATGGAGAAGTCGGCAAAGTGAGTTTAGACGAAGACTGAAGTTTGATAGATGGAGACCAAACAAAGTTATGGTCTGGTGAGACCAACTTTTAGTCTCCATCAACAACGTTGAACGTGGAAGAAAACGTAAACCTGAACAAACCAACCCATGAAACATGGTGATGGCATCATTATGCTGTGGCCATGCTTTTATTTCAGCCGGGACAGAGGAGCTGGACAGAAATGAAGGGAAACTAAATATAGAGCAGATCTGGAAAAAAAAAAAAAAAAAAAAAAACTTGTATAGCCTGTTAAAGACTTAAGACTTGAGCTTATATTTACATTTCAACAGGACAGATCTGAACATTGCAGGACCTCAACCTTTGAGGCCTGGATTTGAAGATCCCCGGTTTTGATGAAAGCATGTTGATGCATTGAAATGACCTAGTCAAAGTTCACATTCAAATTCATTTGAGAATTTGCAATAAGACTTGAAGAAATATGGTGGAATGTGTTCTCCATCTAATCTGACCGAGAGACGGCTGAAAAGCATTTCAGATTTTTTTATTTTTATTTTTTCAAAGACATGCGTCCTTTTCCCTGTAGTTCCTGTGACAAGTTCCAGGGGGATGAATACTTTTACAAAGCTCTGCGAGTTACGAAACACATTTGCACCACATAAGCTCACAGATCGTGTGCTGTGGCCTTATTAAGTATCATCCTTTTTACATCAAATAGATCACACACACACACACACACACACACATGCATAAGTAGCGCAAATGTGTCATTGCCGATTCATTTAGCCATCCTCCTCGGGCGCAGCCATGCATAAAAAACACGCAGCAAACAATTTTGACATTAATATTTATGCGGCTGCTATTTAGTTTCTCGTCGTGGGGGACCCGGGCCCTCGCGTCTCCTCTGCTCTTTTTCTGCTACAAACTTGTACACGAGGATTACATGAAGGAGAGTTCAAACAGCTTCACGTGTGTCTCATTGTGTGACTTAAGCGCGTTGAATTATTCATCGCGACATGCTGAGGTAAGAGCAGAGAGCTGCACAAATTCCAAGATTACTTGGGGCGGGGGGGAAAAAATCACCGCTCATGTGTGTCGTCGCCCGAAGAGAAAGGGGGACTTTTGGACATTCGGGTGGTCGTAAAAGCCCCTCTTATTTAACTCCCCGTTTGTGGCATCTCCACAAAGACGTCCATCTGAGGGACGAAACACTCAAAAGTTTGTCCCCAACAGTCGGAGGAACCGCTGAGTCTGCAGTCTCCACCTGAGTGCCGTCTTAATGCACGGAGGCCCCTTGCCGGTTTTCGCTCCTCTCTCTCTTGTTGGAAAAGTTGTCTACCTCCATCCACCCCCGCCTTCCCCGTCTGCCCTCTGCTTTCTTTTTTTTTTGTGTGTGTATTATTCATCTGAAAAGTGACAGCAGGGTATGGCATCTCTGAACATAAAGGAGGGAGATAACGCTGTGCTCCATTATTGATGCTGGATTTGTTGGGAAAGTGCTTTGATATCCAAGGCAAAAGAAAATGGGATACAATAGAGTAGAAAAAAAAGGTTCTGGTTATGAAAGGAAAGGGGTGATATGATTGTGCTTGTGCATATGAATTCGTTTCTCCTCTCTCACTGCGCATGCCGTGGGTGTAAAATGCTCTTTTCTCTTGTTGCAGAGGTGACCTGCCTTACTTTCTGGCTGTCCCCTCTGCCTCTGGAGTGTGCACTTCAGCTGAATGACCCCCTCTCTGCTCTCGCCACTCACGTCGCCGTGCCCAGCACATTTCCCTCTCAGTGTGGCCATGCATGCACTGACACCCTCTCCTGCACTAAGTGTTGTTCTGTCGCCTATGTTACACCTCTTGACAGCACATGTATGCTACTTTACAGCACGCTTTTCCAGAGCTCGGCCCGGTGCTCAGCGAGGGACTTTGCTGTTAGTATTTCGCAAACACTTGAGAGATGCGAGTTTGAATCACGCTTCTGCGTCAAAGTGGAAAGGAGAGCGGACGGAAATGCATGGCGCCTTTTGAGAGTGTTTGCAGTTCTTGGACTTTTATCAGTTTGCAGCTGCAGAGTTGATTGTTTTTCATTGAAATTGTGAAGTGGAAGTAAAGCCAATTTTTTTCTTTACAGTATTCAATAATTGTTCTCTGTAAAATAGGTCAAGCTCACTCAGAGTGAATGGAGCGTGTCTATGAAGTCTTACTGAGGGTTTTTAATTGGATTTTTGTCTCTGGACTTCACTAGGCTATTCTAACACATTGATAAGCTTCAACTTAAACCGTTTTATTGTAGCTGTGGCCAGGATTTTACTCCAGCCATCGTCTCGTCAACTTCGATCAGCTCTCCTGTCTGAGCTCAGGAAGAACATCTCCTGCCACCGCCATTTTTCACCAAAACGTAATTTAGGAGTGGTGTGAATGTGGCAAAAAGAGAAACAAAACACAACAAGATGACAAAAAAAAGAACATAAAAATTATGCAAAAAAAAAAAACCCCGCCACATGCAGGTTTCTGTCTGAAGTTTTGGGAATATTTTTAGTATTTGGGTGAAAAAGTTTACAGTTTTTTGATATTTTTGTGCGAGAAAGCATCTAGGACTTCAAAGTAAGGCTGTGGCAGTTGAGGAGTTAAAGATTTTCCTCCCTGACCCGTCTGCTGCTCTTTGGTCTGTATGTTCTGAAATTTTCACAGAACAACTGGATTCATACTGAAATTAAATTACACACAGATTTACTCATTTACTAAGGATCATTTGGAAATCAGAGTAAAGGTGCATGAATGCAAAAGCCTATCAAATTTTTAGATTTTATTTTGATAAAAAAAGAAATGTTCTTGCCCCTCGCAAATAATATGTTACTTAGCATAAAATCCAAATAAATACACCAAAGTTTATGCAAAAATTCAAGGGAATGAGCAGCTCTTAAGAACCTGGGTACTGAAACACTTTAGCAAAGCAGTTCCCACAGCGTCGGCGAATGTTTTTATTTTTTTAAGAACTCTAAAGATTGTGTGTTGTCTTTTGTCCACTCATCCTCCCGCTCCCACCCATTCTTTATAAGCTCCAGATGCTCCCACCCACAGACAGTCGGCGAAGGACAAGGCCTGCGCTAAACCTTCATTACAAGCAACCACAGCGAGAGTGATACGCCACGACAGAAAGGGAATAGGAGGAGGCAAAGAGGAGGGCGGGGGATTAACGTGAAGCCAGAAATAAGCATGCACGTGTCAAAGGGAGTTATCAAAAAAAGTCAGCGGCGGTTGAAGCTGAATGAAAGTGCAGCTGCAAAAATACTGTATTTAAGCAGAGAAAGATGACAGAGTGAAATCTCCAAAGAAACTCTGAGCAGGTAGCAACAGGCAGAGGGGAGACTTTTCACAAAAACTGACGGCTGGATGACAAGATGTTCATTATCTGTCTGGGAAGAGGGTTTTTCTCTAACTAGTTTCAGGTCATAGCTTTTTTTTTTTTTTTTTTTTTTTGGAAATCACCTCTATGTTCTTAAAATATTATTTTATATCTGCAAAACTGTTTTATTGTTGGATCTCTCACCAGTCCACCAAAGGGTATTTGAGGTAAATTGTCTTTCAGACAGGCTGATGTTTCAAATATAAGTTGAATCATAAAACTAGTTCCTGTCTTGAGCTAACAACTTTTTTTTTTGTTGTTCATTTTGTGACAGATTTAGGTGAGAATTCAGTTGGTGATTTTATTTACTAGGGAAAAAAAGGCGATCCAAACTAACTAATGTCATAAAGTATAAGCGCTCTAGATTTAATACCAGATTGTGCAAATGTAATAAATGCAAATATTTCTACTGCATTGCTGTTTTTGTCCCTCTCTTCCTTGCAGAATAGTTTTAATTTTATCTCAGTTGGAAAGTCTTTGTCCTGCCGCAGTGTTTTAATCAAACTTTTTGACCCGGCCGTCTTTCAGATCTTCATTTTGTTTTGTTTGTTTTTTAGATGTGGACTTAGTGGTTGGCTTTGCTGCTGCCTTACCCAAATGCGCTTGGGCTTAAGGGTTGCAGGTTTTCCAGTGGTCTCTGACTGCACTGCGACCCCCATGAACCTGCGAGGTTCTTTCAGTTTAACGTCAGATGGAATACCTTTCAAAAAGCCCAACTTTTGCCCCATCAGTCTGGAGAAGTCAAGATGTATTTTGCAACAGAAAAGGGGGTTTCTGGTCAGCAGGTTTGACTTTATATGTAATTCAAAAAGGTGCTTTAGGTATTGCTCAGATTTTTTGTGACCTGGATGAGTCTTTTATGACCTTTTAGAATAATGTTGGTCATAATTTGTCCAGCCAGTCTTCAGAAGGTTATGCTCTCTCTATTTGAAGATAAAAGTCCTCGAAGGAATTGCTGGATTTCCAAAGCACCAGCTATTGCTTTGTAGCCCTCTACAGAATGAAAGATGTCGATTATTATAATTTTTTATGTCTTCTTGAATTGATTTATTCTGCTTAATGCTGTTGTCGGTGATTTTCTGCCGTCTGGTCTGGTTGTACTCAGACATGCTGTAGGTTTGAGTCGCTTTTTATCCCTTAACAAAATAAATCATAATTTAAAAACTGATTCATATTTGTTCAGCTTTTTAAATCTTATATCACAATTAGTTTAATGCCTGAAAAATTTAAAGGTGACAGAAATTAAAAAAAAAAAAATAAAACAAACAGAAGATGCTGTTGTTGTACCACATGAGCGTTTGGTCGAAGAGCTTTGTGAGACTTGAAAATTAGTCAGTTTATTTACAAACTACTAAAAGTCAAGCTCTGAGTATTTATAGATGATTGTACTTTCTGATAAAAGATTACTCAAAGTACTGATGGTTTATCATGAAGCTGGTGTATTGCACTTTCTTTTTTCTATTTCTTGTTTTACTTTGCAACGGCAAATCATAACTTTATCCTCCTGTGAAAGGAGTTTGGACAGTAAAACAAACAAAACTGGAGTTTAAGTTGCCCAACCTGATTTTAAGCCCAAAGTAAGAATGCCGTCAGTGCACTTTCTTTCCATCTGTTGTTCTTAATCACAGTGAAGTGAGAAAATCAATGGGGCATGATTCATTGATTTTGGATCATTCTCCATTGTACTCAAGTATTTTGTGTTAAAACACTTTTCTTCTGTATATTGAGTGGATTCTTTTGTTTTGCTGTGACTGCTTATTTTTGCTCTGATCAGCCGTCGCTCTGCCTTTGCTTTTCCTTCTGTGCCAGTTGGTACGTAGTCTCCTGGTTCTCTTCATCAGCTGCATTTGGCTCTTGCTCTGCAGCTTACTTTGCACACTTTTCTACATTAGCCACCTCTAATACAGATTTCTGACCAAACGAACAACACTTGTAGGATATTACATTCGGCAAAGGTTCTTCCTAGATAATATCTTAACAAGCTGAGACAACTCTCAAACCAGGCTTCCTGCAGTTCTGGTAGCCGTGGCTGTTTTTGATACGGACCATATGGGCCGTTGCCCGGGGCACCATGAAAACCAGATAAAAAAATATTAACTTATCTGAACAAGTTTTCTATTGTTTTTATTCATGTGGAGTCAATGGAAACTTGGCACTCCCATGTGTCGAGTCCCCTTTGCTGCTGAAAACAGAAACAGTGACTTGTTTGGACAAAACCGTGCAGCATTTGATCCCGCCACAGAATCTCAAATAAGTTTATGCAAAGATTTGCTCGTCTCTCCAGATGTGTTACCGACAGATGACAGAAATGCAGCAGAATTTAATAAATAAAACCGAAAACAAAAATTAGGTTCTTCAAAGCAAAATGACTGTACAGGTGAGGTAGAGATCAAGGTAAACCTTGATCTTTTTGAGGAGATGTGGGAAAAGTGCAGGACAAGCTGTAATTTCATCCTGGCGTCACAAGCGACACATGTTGCTGCACACTTTCTGTCAACTGGCTGAAATGTGCCACCTTTTACATTCGGAGAAACACAAATTTAGTAGTCAGGAAATGTTTCTAGTCTCATAAAAACACAGACAGCATGGGAAACCAAAGAAGCCCCAATCATGACTGTTTTAAAACCACAAGGGAAAGGTACAACTGTGCAGCACATCTATAAAGCAACAGGCTGCAGGATTATTGTGTTTTGTGGCTTGCGAAGAGGACCCAAGTATCAGCAGGAGAACAGCAGATTTGAGATGAAGATGAAGATTAATTTAGTGATCAAACAGAAAACAATTTACAAACAGAGACAGGACACAAGAGAGACAGAACCCGGCAGGGGGCACTGGACGTCCAGGAGCTTAAATACTCTGCAGGTGTGACTGGTATAGAGACCAGCTGGAAACAATAAACAGGATGCAGAGCAACTGGGGAGACTCTAATAAAATAAAAAGGACTGCGGGGAATTAATTTCCCAAAGGGAGCAGAGCCAATACCAAAAAAGGAACTAGAAGACCAATGCAGATTCTTCAGAAATAATCCAAAAAAAACACACAGAGATAAACTACGAAACTCAGTACAAAACGAGACGCTGGAAAACGTGAAAATAATCTAAACAAAGAGCTGCTGAAACACATAAGCTGATCCATTCTGGTCAAACGCAATAAATCGGGAATTTTGATGTGGTGATATTCGTTTGTCAGATTAAAAGTACCTTTTGAAAATAACCTTTAAGCAGGTATTAGACATCCTTTTCATTAAGCTCACATTTGTGAATTAAAAATGTTTTTTTGTCTTGATCTGATGTAATATTCTAATCTTATCTGCCATGTTTTCATTAGTGAAAACTCACCGAATTTGAAAACATCTGTCTGTGTGTAATTAATCTAAATAACGTGTTTCATTTAGTGAATTAAGTTGAAATAAATCAACTTAATATTATTGCATAGTATATTATTTTTTAGACTGGTAGTAATCAGTATATCAATTCACCACCACAATTAGATCATATGAAACGTTTTAAGTTCTGTATCCTGATCTGTTATTGACCATCGCTGCTGGAGAAACGTACATATTGACAAAAGCTGAATCCTAAATTTAATCAAAATACTAATTTCCTTTGTTTTTTTTGTTTTTTTTTGTAGTTCATGAAACTCAGCTTTTAGCAACACCAGACCACTGCAGCCCAAGGTTCTTCCATTTCCTTCAGGTTCTTGATAACCCGAACATCCACAGTAATTAGCTGTTGGCAAATGTCTCATGGTGTCTGTTTCAAACGGATAATAACCTGCAGACGTAAAGAAACGAGGCTCAGTTGTGTTTTTAAAGCGCAGACATTTCTATCTGCAATTATCTGCATGTAATGAGCAGAGAAAACAAAAGCAGTCTGTAATGTTCTTTCTTTTTGACAAACAAATGACACATTCACTTCTGAGCTCTGCGTGTGTCAGCAGGCAGATTTATCACCTACCCAGGCTTGTTTTATCTGCAATCCAACTAATGTCAGTGCAAACAAAGGGCTGCATAAGGCTGTGAGTGCATAAAGTGAAGTATTTGCTTTTCCCAGTTAAATAAATACAACTAGGCAAATATAATTAACATTAACTGTATAACATTATAGATATATGTGTGTAGGATAAGGGCTAATCACTTTGTAGGATTTAATTAGAGCTAGAACAGAAGTATTTTTGCAAAATCTCACCCTGTCCAAGTCATGCTTATTACAAAGGGCTTAAAATCATAAAGGATAACCAGAAAACCAGACAGTTGGCTCTAAATGGCCCAGACGTTGCCAGTAAAAGTCATATTGAATTGCTTTTAAGAACAGAAATCTGGATTAAACCTATTTTCATCACGGTTTCCTCCTTCTGCACCGTGGCTGCTGAAGGAATGTAAATACGAGGGGAGATCAGTTTTCTGCAGCCTCACCGAGTCTTTCCTCAATCACGAAGTTCTGTCGGAGCCGGTGCACCAACCACCGAGCAGCAGCAGCTCTCAACGCGAAATCCAACACTTTAAACAACATTCCTCCATTGTGGCAGTCGACAGATCGTGTTTATCTTTCAGTTATATTCATGCTGCGACTTATAACCCCACAAATGAATTGTCTGACTCCTAACAGAGCGTCTTTCCTCACAGCCGCCCGGAGGCTTCGGCCTCCCCGCCTTCGAAAGGCAGCTGGGTGATTCATCTGAGGGAAATGTGACCTAATGTCGTCGCTGCGCTCTCAACAGATGCCGTTGACGTTGCACGTGAAAGTAACGCACACAGGTAGGTTTTGTAGCGCCACGGACGAGGATGTGGCGTCCGCACTCCCATCAGCGTGGGGTCTGTGTAGCTCACAGGGTCCGAGCAGCGAGGGGACGAGAGGCCGGGAAAGGCGACGCTTTTCAAGACACGTCGCCGGCATCAGGCACATCTGTGACAAGTGTGCCATTTGCTTCCTTACGACACTTTGCTAATTTCCAGCTTATGACACTCAGAAGGTGAAAGGCAATGTGTCCAATTAATACCCAGCTAGAGAGTGGCAGCTGACAGCTGCAGCGGCGGCCCAGGCGACCCTGAGGTGGGAACTGTCCACATGCAGACAGGTTCATTGCTGGAAAGCGTCGGCTCATCCCCAGGATGATGCATAACACCTTCAGACTACCGGACCTACAAATCCTGTCTTAGTTTATCCACAGTGTGTTTAATATTATGTTGATAATTAAGAATGAGGCTGGATTTCAGATTAAAGTGTATACAAACTGTATGAAGAAAATAAAACTAATACGAATGTGCCACTTATACAAGAAATAGTAATTTTAAAGAACATTTTCCGGAAAAAAAAAATACTAAGAAACATTACAATGACAAGAAATTAAAACATATATTAATAGACTAATAAATATGTAAACTAAGAAATGTCATTAAGTTTTATTTCTTATCTAAATTAAAATATTTTCTTAAACTAGTGAAGGAATGTATTAATGAATAGACAGATTCAAGTAAATAAATAAACAGATAAATTAATAAATGGTGGAAAATAAAAAGTAATTCAAATAAACCAATCAATAAATTGTTGAAATCGCATAATAATGTAAAAGACATAAATCTGTAAAACAATAAATAAATCAAACATCCCCTTGTGAAAGTAAATACACCTGTATGCAGTTTTTGTCTCTTATTACTTTACAACTTGTATTTAAATGTGTTTTATGTATCCAAATTGTATATGATGCACCTTGTATATTACAAGTTTGTGAAGTGAATTAAGAAAAAAAAACCCCAGAGAAATATGAAGACAGAGGCTAAATGTAAAGATATTCTTGAGAAAAACCTGCTTTAGTCTGTCAGTGATTTGAGACTGGGGCGTAGGTTCACCTTCTGCAGGAGCATAAAGCAACACACAAGTGGTTTAAGAGGAAATGCATACATAAATGTATTGGAATGGCCTAGCCAAAGCCCAGACCACAATCCAATTGAGAAGCTGTGGTGAGACTAAATGGTTGCTCTCCACCAGTAGAAACTACCTAACTTGAAGAAGCTGCAGCTGTAATTTCTGCAAATGACAGCTGAAATTAGGGGAGGGCGTATAGTTAGGCACACTGACGTTTCCTGATTTTTTTGTCCTATTTGTTGTTTGTGTCACAATACAAAGCAAATTAAATGCTTAAACTCGCAGGCATGTGATGTGAAATGGTGCAAATTCTATAATAATCCATTTTAATTCTCGGTTGTGAGGCAGCAAAACACAAAAAAATGCCTTTCGCAAGGCACTATAAATACAAAATAACTATCTACAATAAATAAATTCCAAAATTCTTAAATAAATAAATACATATATTATAAATGGTGGAAAAAATAAAAAAATAATTACTAAAAATGAACAAATCAGTTCCTGAATGAACAAACAAATGAGCAAACAAATAACTGAGAGATACGTGTCGTTATTTAAGAAAAAAATAAGAAAATCCAGACTAGCAGCAAAGATTTGTCTGTCCTGAGCACAAGATCTAATTAAATGTAATGTTTCTTCATCGTCAGTGAATTAAATAAACCGTTTTTATTAAATACTTCACGTCAAAACTCGATCCTCCAGATTGATTGCATATCGATCATCATTCTAAATTTAAAGCGGCAGCGTATTTGTCACGTGTTTTGTACGCCTACATTGTTCAACACCAACCTGAATAGAAACTATTGTATTCCTTTCCTCACCTCATTTTAAAATCAATTCTGTGATGCGCGACGGTTCCCTCAAATGAACCGTGAGCCCGTCCCCAACATCGGATCAGAGCCAGGCTTCAGCCTCTGCTCTTTCCAAACTCTGACCTTATCCGTCTTTAGGCGGTAAAATGACTCTTGGGCTTTGGGCTGTTGGGCTCTTGCCGCTTGACCCACTTACTGTCGTTATTCAGTTCATGAGCAGATGTCCTGACAATTTCCCTTAGAGTTCACTTGTGTAGCTCAGGACCCATCGTTGCATGAACACCAGCAGACTGCGCCGGCCCAGATGCAGGACACAATGGACCCAAAGCACAGAACCACCACCAGCATGTTTTACAGATCATTTCTAATGTTACGCTTTTGATCCAAAAAATTTGACTCCATCTCATCTGTCTCGTGAAAAAAGATTAACATTTTTTTTAAAAAATCATGTGACATCCATCTGATCTATACCAGAGTTAGGAGAAGCAATAAATCGCCTGTCAGCGCACACATGTATCCTCTGAGTCGCTGTTGTTCGGTTCTCTTCTGAAGCCTGGCCCGAGAATGATCTATGCAGGTCGACCGCTGCTGGAAAAGATTAAAGATGGTCTCGAATCCTCTCAACATGTTAAGAATCTGTGACCGCTGCAGCTCTGACTACTTCTTCCAGCCCGTTCAGCGTCCACAACTTATACTCTAAAGTCTCTGGATATGAAACAAATCCGATTCTTCCAAATGCAAGTTTGCATTCTCTTCTTACATTTTATGTCCATCATGATTAATAAAAACATCTGATTCTAGCTTCTCTTTCACTTTATGTATTCATTCATGTACTTCCCCTTGACTTTCTATAAGCAAATCCTGAGTTATTTTTTTATGCATTTTGTGTTTTGATGATTTTTTGTTTATTATTATTACTCTTACACTTGATGAACACATTATGGTATTTTATGCCCCTTTGATGCACTGGAGTAAAACAAAAGCCTCACTGTGTGTAAAACAAGTCAGCTGTGCCCTACTAAACTGTGTGCTGTATTTGGCAGTTGTGGAGATGATAATAAAGATCCTTTGAGAATTAAATCTTCCTCTCGGTTGCATAAAAATAAAATAAAAAGTATACAAAAAGGATTCTTACTGCTAAAGGTCTCATAAAGATGAAAATAAGAGTCTCTAATTTATCCTTTGTGGGATTTTTGCACGCGAATTTCAGTGCATTCTTCTAGGAGATTACTGATATTT
Organism: Poecilia latipinna; assembly: GCF_001443285.1. Lineage (NCBI taxonomy): Eukaryota > Metazoa > Chordata > Actinopteri > Cyprinodontiformes > Poeciliidae > Poecilia > Poecilia latipinna. The sequence goes on along the minus strand of NW_015113142.1, from coordinate 57,089 downwards.
GTTTGGCGTTTTCGTTGCCTGCACCCGTTTGAACAGAATCGAACATCATTAACTTTGAAATGCACAACACAAGTTTCAGTAATTGCACATGTCAGGGAGCATCATTGCGCCTCTGCTCACCCACGATGGGAAACACCGGAGGGCATCAGGTGCGCTCCCAGCGCGGGCTCCTTCCTGTTAATGCGTCGTGTTAATCCAGTGTGAGCACACAGTCTCCCACACACATCCAGCACTCCAGAGCCCGGCCATGTGGCTTCCCATCAACAGTGCACCAGCACTCGCACTTGCAGCGCGTGAGGATGACAAATCCAAAGTCGCACCTTCCCCATTTATGCCGCACGCAAAAGGAGAAGACGCAACGCTCCTGCGGCTGCGGGTGCAAGAAACGGAGGCAAAATGTCGCGCCTGTGCTGTGCATAAGAATTCAAATCTCTTGAACGTTTTCACATTTTGTCAGCACGAGCGTCACTGTGTTTTAGCGGGATCGTATGTGATAGACTAACATGGAGTAGTATTTGTAAAGTGAGAGGAAGAAATTGAAACACTGCTGCGGCTCCAGTTGTGGATCTTTCTGAGGTTTGGTTCTGAAGCCATTCTAATATATCATGATGTTTCAATCTAATTCACTCCCTTGAAGCCTCTTCTTCACAGTCATTTTGAGCTTTTAACACTTTTCCCTTCATTTTTTTTATCATCTTCCAGCTGACCAACTTAATAATAACCTTTATTTAACCATGTTTGTCCCACTGAGATCAAAAAATCTCTTTTGCAAGAGAGACATCACCAAGACCAACAGCAGGAGAGCTTCTCCTCTGCATGATGCTGCCACCACCGTGTTCAATCATAAGGACGAGTGTTTGGGGTGACCTTCAGTATTAATTTTCCATCACACATATTCGATCTCATCTGACCTCAGCACCTTCTCCAATGGCTTCTGACAAACAGCAAATGGGATTTCTTATAGTTTTCTTTCAACGGTGGCTTTATTATTGCTTGTCGTTCATAAAAAATGGATATGAGGAGTGCATGACTAGAAGTTTTCCTGTCCTGAGATTTTTTCCATCTGAACTGTGGATCTCTGCAGCTCCTCCAGAGTCAGTTTTCAAAGTGGGGGTCGTGCCAACCAGAAGCAAACTGTCTGGGGGCCTGGTATGGAAAAGTTTGAACCCATGTTCTAACTCATTTTATCGGGGTGAACAGGGCTGAATATGAAGCACATTTCTCCACTCACATTCTAGTCCATAACAGAACTTTAAACTACTCCGCTTTTTGTATCGGGATTCCTTAAAACGCAGAGAAGTTTGAAGTTGCAACATCAAATGTGGAACGATTCAAGGGCTGTGGGGATCTTCACGAAGAAATGTTTAACACAGAAACACACAGAGAGCAGAAAGAACAGCAACCTGTATCAAACGACCGAATCAAAGTGTGCAACAGCGGCTCATCCTCATGATACTTGACGGTTCAGCCTGCGTGGATTTATAGAGACGGTCATGCTATTGGGTTAATACTGTATTATGTTAGAACCCCCCACTTCTATTCCACATAAAAGAGTCAGTGGGCCAGTGATTCTGCGCAGCCTCTCCCCTCGCTGTTATTCTGTCTCAACTAAGTCCAAGCCATCTGTTACAAACACGGCTCAAATCCGGTGCCGTGAGTCTGACATATACGTTTCCCCCTGCAGACACACACACACACCCACGCACACACACACTGACTCAGACTCCTAGAGCCAGATGAGCGTGAACAGGTGCAGCTCCCTCCAACGAACAGCCATACAACCTTTGGAAAAGAAATTGCTCGCTGACTGCCGACACGCTCTCCGGTGTTGGGGACGAGACGTAGAGAGATAGTTGATAATTACTATGCGCGCACTTGAGCATTCGCCACTTATGTGCAACGTTAAGGTGGTTTTGAGTCACCAAATGATCGCAGGCATGCTTTTCTTGAGTCGGCCCACTCTGCTCGCCTCTGATAGACCACTTCAAGGATGCAGTCTCACTTAGCTGTCCATCAATTTCATGCACACGCGAACACACACTCACTCCACTCGTCCACTTTTAAAGACTCCTAATGCTCCCATTTAGTGAGCGCAGCAGTTTGAGTCGTGGACAAAAACATCCTCTGGTGAAAGAGGAGTCCTGGAGGGGGGGAGACAGGGGTCTCGGGTTGTCACATCTGAGAGATCATGAGTGACAGGAAGGAGGGGGGGGTGTGGTGGGGGCTTATTGGACGGGGGTGGCTTGGTGTGCCCAAAGGCAAAGAGAGAGAGAAAAAAAAATGGATTATGCAACGCATTATTCACTTGTTCCCCCCACCTCGACTTATTTCCATATCCTTTTGTTGTGGGAGCTTGATGGGACCCGGTGCTGCGCCGGGGCACCTGCACCTCCACGCCAACAAAGTCCAGTCTGATCTGCTGCCACTTTAACATATCTGCGCGTGCATATTCACAGAGTGGCGCAAACACACAAATAATAATAATAATAATAATAATAATAATAAAGGTGGTAATTATTAAGAGCTGCAGGTGCGGCAGCACCGAGCTCCCACGTGGCATAGTTTCACACACTGTCAAAGTCTAGATATCATAACTGCGGAAGCCCGACAATGCTGATTACAAGCTCCTGACGAGAGGGTCTGTGCTGCTTCGGCAACAAGAATCTGGAGGGGGAGAGGAAAAGTTTATCTCTTACCTTCCTCAGCTGAATTGGGCTGGAAAAAAAGGCAGAGAGACAGAAAGACACTCCACATCTCCACTCCAGAATGACACTGACAGACAGAGAGGAAGGGAGAGGAGCAGGAAAAACAGAGACAGAGGGAGATGGAGTGTGTGACAGAGAGGGAGGAGGAGGAGGAGGGGGAGGAGTCTGTTTGCTCCTTTTTTTTCCTGGGAGAAAGAGGGAGGGAGAGAAGATGGAGGGAGAGTGGTGGTGGTGGTGGATGAATGGAGGAAGGAGGGAGTAAAGAAAATATTTACAGAGCGGCAAAACATTGCTGTAAGATGGGGGAGTGGGGGGAGGCATAGATGAAGACATCAGAAAGAGGGAGAGGAGCGCAGTGAAAGTTATGTTCCCCCTGTCTGCCAGACAGAGGAGACGAATACAAGTTTGTCCGGTCTTTACAAACCGCTGTCATGACATGTTTAAGGTCCATTCCAGCTGGCTCCTCCAGTGCCGCCCGGAAAGCCGCGGCATCCCTCGCATGTCTGGACTCTGCGCTAACTTGCATTTTTAAAGCTGTGGCATGTGGGAGTTCAACTCTTCTTTTATTTACTTTTCTTTTTTTGTGTGTGTGTTGATGGTCGGTTTGGTGAAAAAAAAAAAAAAAAACAATGAGCATAATTCAGAAATCATTTTGGATGCTCTCCATGTACTTTTGGTGGTTTCTCTCTTCCTAACAACCCCCGCTGTTTATTCCTCTCAGACACACTCCTCGCCTCTCAAGACAGATCACCCAGACAGCGTGCACTAACAAACGCACACACACGCGCGCCCCCCCCCACACACACACACACACACTCACAGAGCACAATACACCTGCTGGTCTCTGCACGCCCCTCACTGGACAATCTGCAGAACTGCAGCATTTTGCTGGGTTGTCATGCTCCAGTTCGTGTGATCAGTCAGACCGCCGCGGCCTCTGACATTGAAGATGCAGCTCGTTGGTTTGACACAGTTACATGGCCCGGTTCCCAGCCAGCCAGGGGGTTCTGAGCCCAAAGCTACGTGATCCAAGGGGGCAGAAGACCTGAAAGCAAAGAGGGGAAAGAATTGTAGCAATCAGAACCGCTGCTACACACAAAAGCTTTATTTTATTCCATTCTGTTTAAGGTTTCCCTAAACATGACCGAATCGACACAATACTACAAAAATAATGATAACCATAATTGTTTTATGTTGTTCTTGTTGTTTTGTTAATTACAAATGTTAAAATGATTACAAAAAAATTTTATTCATGCCTTTGTGTTCCTTTAAATCTCACTTCTGTGTTGAGGTTTTATTTTAGATTTGATTTGCTCTTTTCTGAATTTTTTTTTGTCCTAATGATGCTTCTCTGGTGTTTTAATATGTTCCTCTAATTTTATTATGTGTCCCCTACGTGTAATTAAATCCACAAAACAGTTATACAAATTTATATAAATAAAGGCAAACAAATGAAAACAAAAATATAAAGTACAAGTTGAAAAAGAGAGACAGAAAAGAAAAGCCAGAGAGCAAAGAGAGTTAACAGATTGTGTGATCGGCGGCTAACATGACATTAGCTTCCAACACAGCTTAAACCTGCTGTAGGTAACAATGTTTTTTCACATACTTTTTAAAACTGTCACTATATATAAGACAGATAATCTGTGATTTTTTTTTAGCTCCTCTGCCTTCTCCCTGTAGTCCCAATGCCATCTGCAGAAACACACCACTGAGTCAGAAACAACCAATCAGAGCTGAGGAGGAAGACTAAGACCCTCCTCCTGGCTCTGATTGGTTGTTTCTGTGGAGCAGTTCTTTAAATGCAGATGGAAATAGTTGCATTAGAAGAAGCTCGATCTTTTTTCCCACAGATTATCTGTCTCATAACATACTGTCACAACATAGTGATATATAATAAACAGGATGAGATGCAGCAGCATAGCCATGCTAAAACATCAAAATAAGGGAAAGAGGCTTGCCTCGGTCATGAGACACCACTACTGGACTACTGAAGGTTGGAAGAAGGTTTATGGAATGGTGAATCAAAATCTGAAATCTTCATTTCATCACACAGAAACTTTGCACCCCGTCAAGTAGGCAAAAGGTCGGCTCCAGTGTGTGTGGCGTCAACTGTCCAACATGGAAGAGGAAGTGTGATGATCTGGGGCTGTTTTGCTGGATCCACTTGTAGTGAGAGGTGTCATGAACAAAAATGGCTACCCAAGCCCTCCGCAGCACCAGGCAGTACCCTGTGCCACGCGTCCAGTTGGTCAAGGATTCATCCTTCAGCAAGATAATTAACCAAAACATAAGTCCAAGCTATGCCAGAACGACTTCAGGAAAACTTAACAAGATGCTAAGTTTGAAAGCATGACTTAGACAACGTCAAGCTGGTTCGGGATGAACTGGACAGAAGAGAGAAAGCAAAGCAGCACACAAGTGCCACATGTTTATGGGAACGTCTGCAACAGATATGGGAATAACTTACTGAAGAGTATGTGAGTTCTGTTGCAGAAAGAACGCCACGGGTGTGTTCAGCTGGTTAATCTGCCGAAGGCGGCTGCTTTAGAGGGTCAAAATCTTAGAATAAATTATGATCTACAAGTGAATTCCTGTTTTAACTCCAATTACATATTTGAACGTTTTCACTTCAGAGTGCGACGAGACATTAAACTGCATAATTTCCAATAACAAACTTGAAAAACTGGGGTGATTTAAAACTTTTGACTGGTGGTATAATATTCTTCTGGCTATTTTACCTCTTTCTGTTTTTTTTTTTTTTTTCATGAAAAAAGTTGAGACA
>NW_015113142.1:45909-48433 GCF_001443285.1 Poecilia latipinna | reverse complement strand
GGGGTGATTTAAAACTTTTGACTGGTGGTATAATATTCTTCTGGCTATTTTACCTCTTTCTGTTTTTTTTTTTTTTTCATGAAAAAAGTTGAGACACCTTGGGCAACAATTGCACTCAAAGGGTAAATATGCAGATTTTAGTCAAAAAATGTGGTAATTTTAGCCCATGTTTTGATATTCATTCTCATTTCTAATGTTGCTGTATACCTCTCCATTCTCCTTTCATTTAGTACAATTGATTTATTGTTGCAGTTGCCCTCACTGAAACTGAGTGCATACATCTCAGTTTCAGTGAGATGTATACACTCAGTTTCAGTTTTTAAAATTAGGGAAACACACTCCTATAAACGAGCTTTTACGACAGCAGGAAAGGGAAACGGAGACAGCCGCAGCGTGGAGTCGCGGATACTAGACAGACCTAATAAAGTTTTACAGAGCAGCAGTTGCATTAAACATTCATGACAGCTAAATACTGCAGCAGCCGGGACCATGCACCGAAAACACACACACACACACACACACACACACACACACACGAACATCCTCATCAGTTAAAGTCACACGTTACACATGGCGAGCTTAAATTATAACTTACAACAAAGGTCAGCTCTCATCTGAATGTGACTCTTTTATGTATGTAGTTGGACTGGCTTTATTTACACAAATATTCTATTAAAACAGCAAAATATACAAATTGTACATGTGAATGTCGTGAATGGCAAAGCAGCATTAACGCGTTGTCTTTAACAATTGTGCAAAGAACAAAAAAAACAAAACAAAAAAAAAACATGAGACTAAAAGCAAAACATGGGACAAAAAGAGAATAAAACAAATTTCATAAACCAGGAAGAGACAAATTTCAGAATAAATATTATTAGAAAGGAGTCTGACTGCTGAATGCAACGTGAAAAGCTGGAACTAAGAGAAGCGCTTCCTCGTTCAGTTTATGCAAACCCGGAAGGAAAATGCAACAGTACAAGAATCGACCTGGTTTGGAGCAAAGCCTAAACCAGCTGATCTTGATGCAGCAACTTGAGTCTACAGAATATTCACACGTGATCTCGTGTTATCAGTAACAAGTTTACACACATTAAATGACACATGTTGTGCGTTAAACAAAGAAATAAATACAGTCCATTTAGTGTCTCTAGTCAACATCACAATCTCACAAGGCTGGTGACTTACAGGATGTGTTGTACAGTAAGTTGTAAGTAGACAGGACTAATGAGAACACGTTATTTCAAATGGGCAAAACAATGTTTCATCGATGATAAGATGACCTGTGATCCAGTAGTTTTTGCTGACATAATTTCAAGTACAATAAAACCTTAAAATATTTACAAAAAAAAAAAAAAAAAAAACGAAATGAAATGAACAACCTGAGTTTCTTTAATTTAACTGCATATGCATGATGTAAAGAACTAGGTTACGGCAGGATTTTTTTTTTTTTTTCTTGTCATCAACATCGTTTTCTGCAGTAAAAATCCTTAAACCGGAGCCGTAAAGCTTACTCTTTAGGGAAGAAGACACTTTTAACACAGTGTTTTATTTTTAAATTCAGGGAGCATTTTCTGTTTTTACAAAAAATATTATATTTACTGCAACCTGTTCTTGTCCTGTTTCCTTATCAGCATAAACACAGCCGAATGCAAAATTTAAAACCCCCCAAAAAAGGGAAAAATGCTTTCATGAGGTATCAGCGACAGCAAGGAGAAATGTCCTTTATGTGCTTAAAAATATGTCTTCAGTGTATAAAAATGACATTTTTCATGTTCATGGGGGGGTTCTTTCTTTCTTGCAGTGCTTTCTCTGCTCTTACTCAGTCTTGTCCTCCGGTGGCAGCAAAGCAAAGTGTTCTTTTTCAAAGGGACTTTTTTTAATTCTTTAATTCATTTAGGGACCAAACTGACTTCGTCCAATACCAGCTTTTCAGGGTTGACCTCAATACCATAAACCCAGTAATGCCTGCAACCTTTGAACACTGTGGGTAGCTGAAAATTCAAACATACATTGATCCTCTTATGTGGCACAATGAGACGGGCCGGGGCTGAAGATGTCCTTAAACACTAAGCACTGGTGCAGCAGTCAAGTTTGGTCAGGATTAACCCTAGGTTTTATTAATTATAAACCTATTCTTCATGGGGGAAGTATTGTACAAGATAATTCAAAGAGAGTAGAGTATCATTTTGACTCTTACTGGAAGAAGCTGCAGTTTATTTTCCCTCCATACCAACCAACTTTATTACTGATTCTCTGAAGGTAGATCCACCGGGGGAAGTATTTATGTGGTGGGCATGGGCGCCGAGTCGGGCGCCGACAAGGGAGCGGATTTGGCGGCGAATCCCTGCTCGATTTCATCGAAGGTCCGTCCTTTGGTTTCAGGGACTCGCAGGTAGGTGAAGATGAAGAAGAGGATGAGGAGGACGAAAAAGATGATGAAGACAAATGGGCCGCAAACTTCCTGGAAAAAAAAAAGGAAGCACGTTTGTTACGCTACACATTTTGTCACGTTGCAATATGAACG
>NW_015113142.1:32205-42563 GCF_001443285.1 Poecilia latipinna | reverse complement strand
CCCCCGTGTTGGACTCCATCCCTCTTCCTGTCTGAACAGCTCCTGTATGTGAAGCATCCCCACAGCATGACGCTGCCACTACCGTGTGTCACAATGAGGATGCCGTGTGCAGGTTCACGAGCACAGTCAGTTTATCTCAACAATAGCACTTTGCGAGTGAGTCAGAAGGTTCAGTCTTGGTCTTGTCTAACTGAAGCGCTTTCCTTCACATAATTCCTGAGACTTTTTATGGCTTTATTTCATGGCTTTCTTCATGCCAGGCTGGATTACTACGTGCACAGTCGCCACGGACACAGGCAGTGTGCAACTACTTCTGAAGGTGTTGGATGTAATTAGAGTAAAAAGGTCCGAGTGCAACACACCTTTTAGGTTTTCGTGTATGAACATTTTGAAAACCAAGAGTTATTTTCCTTCCACTTATCTTCACATGTAACTTTGTCTTGGTTCTTCTTGAGAATTTAACAATGAAATACGTGCAGGTTTGCGGTTGTAATCTGACAAAATGTGTGAAAATAAATTCAAGGCAATAATCATGGTCATAAGGCACCGTGTGAGAAATAGTCTACTGCTGGTATGCGGATAAATACCTCCAGTAGAGGAAATCCCAGCCCCACCAAGAAGTTGGCCGTCCAGTTGGAGCAACCAGAAACGGCCATGGCTGCAGGTCGAGGCCCCTGAGAGAAGAGCTCAGCAACGATGAACCAAGGGATGGGACCCGGACCCATCTCGAAGCTGGCGACAAAGGTGAACACAGCCACGATAGCCAGGTAACTCATAACCTGGTTGCTTTTCTGCATGGTGAGAGGACAGCAGCTTAGATAAAACGCATTTAACATGAAGCCTAACAATAAACTGACTCATTGTGTGTCTGGCTCACCACTAAGGACAGGAAGATGGTCATGAGCAGGGCAGAGACCGCCATTCCTGCCAGTCCAACCAGGTGCAGCGTCCTTCTTCCGGCCCGCTCGACGAGGAACAGCTGGAGTGCAGGGAGCAAGACGGGTCGATCAGCGGTCAGCAAACGGGAAACGAGAACCGAATCAGGACAACACGGACACTTACAGAGACGACGGTGAAGACAGTGTTGACGAAGCCGGCGCCGATGGTGGCATAGATGGGCTGAGGGACACCAGCAGTTTTAAATATGCCTGTCGAGTAGTAGAAAACCTGGAAAAGAAAACGGTCGTCATTATCGAGGAGTGGTTATTTAAATCAATAAAACGTGCTCATTTAAGGAACTCTTCCTCTGTTGTTCATCTTCTGTCACTGAGCTTTGGAGATTTTAAGCTCTTAGCATAAATGCAGAGTCTCCACCAATCTTGCTTGTCACAGTTCAACTTACTTTAACTTTTTTTTTTTTTTTTTTTTTTGATTTTGCTCTGTCGCTGCGGACATATTTATGAAGATCAACACACATCTGTCTCACCTATTAAACACGTTCTCTTGTCTTGGTTTCTGTATCATGTCATGTTTATCCTTCAGAAAAACTGAATATTACTACGAAGAAGTTCCAGAAGACTGTTATCAACATCTGTACTGAAAAGACGAATAAAAAGTTTCATTTTTTTTTTTTAAGGGATTTAAAATCAATTTATACAGTTTTTACAACAAAATATCAAGTTCATCTCTCGATTTTGTTTTATGTTTTACCCTTACTTAGAGGCTGAGGAGCAGTCGACAATTCTGATTTATTAATTATGCAGAAGTACAGTTTAAGTGTTCACTAAGCTTTCAAGCAACACAGTAAGTCGTCGTGTTTTTTGGGGGGCTTTCGTGCTCCTGAGGGAGCGACTGTTTTTTCAGAGGCTAAACAGTCCATTATGTCCTGCAGGGAGTCCCACCAGGGATTTCAGTTTCCTGTTGCTTGCAGCTAAAAACAAGCTTCATTAGAAGTAAAAGTGAAGATTAGAAACGTTTTGTAATGCTACAAGGGACTTAGAGGTGTTAATACTCCTGATTCAAGTCCAGATATTTTAGTCTGATTAATTGTTTTTAGGAAAATATGGATGTGTTCAGCTGTAGCAACGCTTTCACACGGATGCGGTTAAGAGAATAAGCTGCTTGTCGACACAAGGCCAATGAAGTTAATGTGTTTGTTGGAGTTCGATCAACGTTGGGATCACTGTGGCTGCACGGGGAATGTCATGACAGACATGACAGCTACTGATGAAGCTAGACGGCCTCGTTGAGTGACCCTGCTGTCAAAACCTTTAATAAATCACTTTACGGGACTCCACTCAAACAGTCCCAGGAGGCGTCTCTCGGTGTGTGTTTGTCAAAAAAAAAAAAAAAAGGTTCAAGTCAAGCTGAGTGAGCTTTCCCGCTCGAGTTTACAGATCTACGCTGAGGCGCATGCGGCATGCGGTGTACACTCACAGCGTTGATGCCAGACAGCTGCTGGGAGAGCTGCAGGACGATGGCGATGATGATCGGCTGGCGGTATTTTGGTGAGCGGAAGAGTTCGGGTATAGACACTTTCTTCTCCATAGCCATCTTCATGCCCTCCTCCTTCATCTCCTTAATGTCGTCGTTCACGTCATTGGTGCCGCGCAGACGCTCAAGGGCTGCGGCAAGAAGCAGATGAAATCAGCGGGTGTAGACACAGAGTGAAAGGAGGAGGCAGGTGTCGTTTCAAAAGTGTCAAAGACAACGCCAGAGGGAAAAAAAAAAACAAACCTTTCCTGGCCTCATCCTCCTCGTTGAGGACGATGAGGAGGTAGCGAGGACTTTCAGGGCAGAAAGGGAGCATGGCGCTCTGCACCAGGGCCGGCAGGATGGTCAGAGCGAGCAGCAAAGGCCACAGACGGTCTGATCCCAAAGCAGCCTCCAGGCCGAAGATCTGAGACATAAAGAGGAAGAAGTGAAGCACATAAATCGGACTAAAATGAATTCAAGTTATTCATTTATACACGTTAGCTTAATGCATTTTTTGACCACTTTTAGTTGGTCTGCCACATGAAATGCCATTAAAATTAAAATACACCGTTTGTGGTTGTAACATGAAAAAAGAAAATGAAATAGTTCAAAGGGTATAAATACTTTTTTCAATTCATTGTCTTCCTATTAAGTTACAAAAGTGTGCAACAAAGATCAAAAGCTAAAAAAAAAAAAACGATTAAAGTAAGGAAACGAGCATACCTGCGCCACAAGGATTCCAACAACAACACCCAGCTGGTGCAGGGTGCCAAAGGCTCCTCGCAGGGCGGTTGGGGAGATTTCGCCCAGGTACATCGGGGTCAGACCAGTGCAGAGACCGCAGAAAACACCTATGATCAATCGACCAATGATGATCAGCTCAAAGGAGCGACAGAGAGATGACAGTCCCATCAGACCACCGCCCAACAGAGCCAGGACGTTCGAAAGCAGCATCGATTTTCGCCTGGTTATTGGACAAAGAAACGGAGACAAACACATCTGGATAAGAATTTATGAAAGCAACTGGATATCTTGTTGAACTCCAGGTGCATTGCAATAAATCCGAATGTTATCAAAAGGTTTATCTGTTTCAGTTACTCAACTTGAAGAAAGAAAAACCCATTCTGATTTTGTTCCACAGACGGAGAGATATTTTCAAGTGTTTTATTCTGTTCATTTAGCTTGTAATGACTTACAGCCAATGAAAACACAGATTCAAATACCATTAAGATAAACACACAACAAAAATGAGTGTTTATATACTTCACAGTGTATGGGCTCAGTACTTAGTTGTTGTGCCTTTCTGATGTTCCTCCAAACTCCAGGACTTTAAGTTCTTATTTAAATTCAAAGTTTACTTTCTTCTGAAAAAATAATTTGAACCACTTAACAACAGACCAGTCATTTGGCTCCTAGCCATGTGAATTCCTGTTTCCTCTATAACTTTTTCTACCATTTTTTTCCCTTTACTAAACTTCCTAGTGATATACTATACTTGGGTACAACACTTTCAGCCGTTGTATTTACACACCATTTTTTATTGTTTTTATGTAAGTGACATTCCTGTTTTCTGATCTAATGAAACTGGGTTTTTTATAATCTGTGTCATTATCATCTAAAATAAAATAAGTACTGATATCTAATCAAAAAATAAAATCTATAAAACAAATTAACTTTTTGATAATATTCTAATTTATTGAGATGCAGCTACAAAGACAATAGAAAACGCTGCAAATATTCTCATCTGCTCACCTGCCGAACTTGTTCACAATGACTCCGACAGAGAGCGACCCGATCATGCCACCCACACTGAAGACGGCCACAGCGAAGCTCCACACTATGGTGATGGATCCTGGAGAAAAGGGCTCTCCGTAGCGCTCACTGGACACATTCTCGAAAAAGGCTCGTAATTTCTGGAGAAAAATAAAAAGGAAAAAAAATGTTCATTTGAAAGCAAACTGAAATTTTAATGATGTCCACATGGGGGCAGAGTTAGACCTCGGGACTGCTAAAATGGGCACGTTTGCTAAATAAATGAGGCCCATGTTTGGTGTCACAGTTCTTAACTTAGGTCGCAGTGACCCAGCTTGCACGTCTAACACCAAATAGAGACTACAACTATGAGTGCATAACTAGACACACACCAGCTCAGGTGCATTGATGACTCCTGTGTTGTATCCAAACTGCAGTGAGCCGATCGCTGCTGTTGAGACGCAGAAGAGAAGGTAGGGGTTCACCTTCTTCTTGGGCTGTTGGGAGAGAAAAAGGCAGAGCGTTATGACAGGCCAGCGCAGATAAAAGCAGATGGAGCTCGTGTACAAATGGCTCCCTGGGTCTGAATGCTGGATGTGTCCAGTTCCAGGCTAGAAACAAAGCTCTGGTTGTTTACACGAACACTGGTAATTACACACAATGAGGCTTTTCTGTAAATGCTCTCCCTCTTGTTTTCAGATCAGCACATTAGCAGCTGCAGGCCGAGTTCTGAAAGCAGGTTTTAGCGCGCCGCACGTGTCCTCTGATTTGTGGGTCGGAGGCATTTCTCAGAAAAGGAGCTAAACAGGCGCTCAGAGCATAAATCCTTCGGTGAACGTTTTCTCCTGCTGGTTTAAGAATGAAAGTGGGCTCAGCTTTTAATAACTGGCTAATTCACCTGACAAAAAATTGGTTACTGTGCTGTGACAAAGTATTTGCTCTCTTGCATCCTGTTTTCTCTCTTTTTGGTCACACTCAGATGTGTTAAGGGCTTCAAACGAACGTTGGACAAGCATAAGCGGAGCAAAAACAAAACACCTATCCAGACCAATCTGACACAACGACACAGCCGTTTTACTTCCGCCAAACTGGAGGCTTTTTGAGGATGAATTCCCTGCTTATTGCTGTGAATGTCCCAGGAATATCTGTTATAATAAAGTTTTAATCTGGGGCTTAAATGGCAGACTCCAAAACCTTCAACTTTGTTTTTTTTATTAGCCCTGCAGAGGATATACCTTCATTCCCCGAAGGTATAACCAAAGTGACCTTAAAGTTAAGCCCACAACCTCAAGATCTTGAAAGATCTTCTTCTCCTTTGGGATTTTCCAGAAGAGAGCAGAATTCATCTTTCTATCATTTACAGCAAGCTGTCCAGGCCCTGAAAAAGCAAAGCATTTCCAGACCATCACAGCACCAACACCATGTTTAGCTCTCTCATCAGCTCAAAGAACATTTAAGATGTTCATCTGATGTCTCTAGGATGAGTATCAACTGTACTCTTGGAGTAATTTTGGTCAGCTGGACAGTTTTGGAAAGGTTCACCACTTTTTTATGACTTCTCCATTTGTGGATAATGGCACTCACTGTGATTCAATGGAGTCCCACAGCCTTAAAAATGGCTTTGTAAGCCTTTCTGGACTGATAGATGTGAGTAAATTTGGTTTGTATCTGTGGCTGAATTTCTTTAGATTGCAGCGGGATGCGTTGCTTTTTGAGATATTTAAGTCTATACTTCATGCTGTCTGACAGGTTCCCTTTAAGTTATTTCTTGATTCTGCAGATCTGCAGTAATCTGACCACAATCACAGTTTTAAATATGATGAGGTAGATTTTTTTCTCCTGATAAAAAAAAAACTATTACCGTATTTTCCGCACTATAAGGCGCACCGAAAAACCTTCAATTTCCTCAAAAGCCAACAGTGCGCCTTATAATCTGGTGCGCCTTATAGTGCGGAAAATACGGTGCTTGAAAACCGCACTTTATATTTCCTGGTTAGTCTGATTTTAGAATTTGTTTGATAAAATCAAAATGCAAGTGTAAGACAGAACAAATGTGTAACGTGGCTAATTCTTTCTCACAGTTCTCTACAAAGCTGCCAAAAGTGAAAATTGTAGAATGTAGAGAAGCAGAAACGAATCCAGGTATTTACGAAGTCGTGACTTTAAGCATGCTTTGTGGAGGCAGAGCTCCAAAAAGTTTCACTTTGACTTAAAAACTGACTGCATAACCAAATGCCTTTCAAACTACTACATCACTGAGTACTTCATGGGCAGTGGGTCGAGTCTAATAGAAACGGTTTTCCATCCAAACAGCCTCATTATCGGACAGAAATACTTTATTTTTTTCCCTCTCTGTTCCCACTGCTGCTGACAACTTGAAAAAAGGCCAACTCACTGTGTACATTGTTTTGTTTAATTGGTTCCCATGCTCGGATCAAGAACCTTTTCAGAAGCAAGCCGACCAAAATGAGCACAAAAAGGTCTGTCCTGTCTTTCATCATATCTCTTTCTGCACAGATTACATAAGTCATCATTAAAGTGCACTCCTCGTGTTATTCAGGACAAACTCTCTAGAAATGAAACAGCCTGTTCTTACATAGTCTGCCATTTATCTTTTAGGGTTTTTTTTTAACTCTAAGGGAGAAGCAGTAAGTCTGCAGCTGCTTGCATCAGATGCCTCTTAACGTAAAGCTCCAGCTGAGTCACTGTGAGCTGGCAAAAAACAGGAAATCCTGAATTTTTTTTTTATGACATATTGCACATCGATAACATTAAAAAAAATGTCAGTAGGCGACGCTTTTAGCTTTAGCAGAAAATCTCACATCCTAAATTTCAAACACTGATATTATAGATATTAAAGTGATGTGAAAACTTGTGACAGTGGCTTTTATGGTTTAGCTCAGCTTTGCTCGCAGGTTTGAGTTGCAGATCTTTTCAAGGAGGAAACAGCATTTTGGTCTGAAAACGCAAACGCAGAGATCCAAGACAGAATAATGGCACATAAGTGTGAGGGAACCAAAAACATAAAAAAATCACATGCATTTTATTCTATTGGGGTGCAGAACAGAGCGAACTCACGTGGATTAACAAATGTTAATGTTATTACGCGTAAGATACGGTATTTCTGATGATCTAGAGAACGTTAGACTTATAATAACCCACAGTAAAAATGATCAGGGTATGAACAACATGCAACTCAAAACAGGGAGCGGCCTTTTGTGCAAGAAGCGGCAGCGTCATATGATCATTCCATGGCTGGATGAGGGGCTGTAGCAACATGTCTCAGAGCTGGTGGTTGCACAGACATGCAGTCATCAGAGTACATCAGTCTGTTTTTATGCATGTCATGAAGCCTGGCAACGCAGCATGTGATGTTGCACAACGTCTCAGATTTACAGTAAAAAAATTATCAGGATTTGAATAAGACGGCCCAGCAATATATTACTAAAAGTTGGGATGATTATGTGATCTGTGTTAGTTCTTGTTTGGAGACATTAAAACTGGAAATCCCCTGTAAAGTCCCACAGTCCTATTTTTATTTATTTATTTATTTATTTATTTATTTATTTATTTATTTATTTATTTATTTATTTTCTTACACTCACTGGAAAACAAATTGACCTATTAAAAGCCACAAGTGGCTTTTAATAGGTCCTGATTTTTTTTTTTTTTTTGCAACACTTAACTTCCACATTCATGTCATCTTGCAATTAGTTTCCCCATCACAGATGAAGCAAATATTTTAAGCAACATCCACAAATGGAGCAACTGCTTACAAAAGACCAACTACAACAAATGTTTGAAAACGTGTGGTTTGTTATAAAGAATGCAACATTTTTATTTGCTACTTTAAAAAGATTGTTTGTACAAGTCTCGTCTCACTCTGTTGGACATTGCTAGAAACATCTTGCACGTATGTGGTAGAAACATTAGGAAAATGTCCTATTCCTAAGGTTTAAAGCTCTTCAAATAAGTTACGTAATTAAAACAGCTCCACCATTAAGAACAGCTTACTTCTGTTACTTGAGAAAAAGCTACAAATTACAAAGAGGTGATGTTCTGTACGACAATGCATTAGAGCCATACGAGGAAAAGAATATATAATTACAACAATAAAGTCATAATAATGCAAGAACAGAGTCGTAGCATTACGAGAATAAAGTCGTAATAGTATGACTTTATTCTTGTCATATTATTTTCCAAGCGCAGCCCTAATATTCTGTTATAATCCTGCACAATAAGCACATTGAAAACTAAGATTTGAATCAAGTGGCTGCTATGCAGTTCACCGGTATAAAGTTAAGAACCAAGTAAAGACAAGCTCTTCTGGAATCAAATCTTAAATTTTAGTTATCTTCTTCATTTTTCTTCTTCTTCTTCTTCTAAATAGTTTCAAAAACATCTAAATGCAGTTTTACATGTTTTCCACACTGCAGTGTGTTTCTCAACGTCAAGCTTCTTGCTTGGTTTCTGAGATAAGTAAATGTTTGTTGAGTCAAGTGATGTTTAAACGATGGACTTTTTTTTTTTAAAGACTTTCTACTCAGTAAAAGATAGCAAGACTTTTCAACTCAAAAGGCTCAAATCAAAGTAAACTGGTGTTAAAGTCTATCTTGAGTTGGACGTGCTTTGTGACTGCATCAAACGGGGTCCAAGAATCACTTCTATTGACTACAAATCAATACCTCAGAATGACTATCAGCTGAAATAATTACAGTGTTTTGGTCTTAAATAAAAGCCCCTGCATCATGCAGCACAGTTTCATTCAGGTTTTTGGTGCAAATATGATGACACACTGCAATGACGCCATTTTTACTCGATATTATAAAACTTTTAGAATATTGTGTAAGGGTTCTGTTTGTGCTACACATTTTCTACAATGTCATCCTACTTTTGAATTGAATGCAGTAAACTTAAGGACACACAAGTCCCAACTTGCCCCTTAAGAATCCTGCCACACTTTTTTCTATCCTTAGTCATGTCCTGAAGTGCTCAACTCTCATCCGGAGCTCCTGAGTGGAAAAATACCACAGCACTGGAACCAGGAGTTCTGTTACCCAATTTGATAAGCTCTCACATCCAATACAATGTAGCTAATGTGGCAAAAAATCAACAGAACTTGAATGTTATTGCTAATTAGTTGTTAAAAGGACACCACTAAGTTCTGGTGTGACATGTGAATGGCTTTTTGTTTACCTCGCCGTCGTCCAGCTGCTGCATCTTGTTCGTGGCTCCTTTAAGGACGAAGACTTCTGGGACTCTTCAGGGATGGATGTTTCTACTGCCTAACCAGCACGCTCTTCTTGGAAAACTGCAGCAGGAAAACCTGGAAACAATCAAAACAAATAAATATATATATATATATAAAAAACAATATTTAGACCCTTCAGTGCAATAACTTTTAGACAAAATGCCACAGCATCTTCTGAATATCAAATCGATTCTGAGGAAAACTAGTCTGAAAGCTTTTACCACACGCCAGAAGAAAAGGGATGCTGACTTGAAATATGAATTAATTCAGCAGTCAGACTCTCAAACTTAACAGTAAACTCCTCCCTTCTCTTCCACACTCACTCTCCTCTTTTGCTCCTCCAGTTTATGACACCGCGAAAACTTCAACTTTTTACATAGCAACTGCAGTATGAACTGTCTCTTATTACCGCTAATAAATACAATAACTTTGTCATGCAAACCTCATATCGTGATCTGGCCTACACAATTGAATTTGAATAGTGTATTTTTCCTAAGACGAGGTTATAAACACACTTTTAAAATAAAGCATATAAATAAAAAGTAATTAAATAAAAATGACTAATTACCTTTAATGTGAAGTGTTTTTTTAAAAAATCTTTTGTTTCAACAAAGAAATCCTCTCCAGATGTGTTTGCTCTGACAAGTGTTCACGCTATCTGCGTGGGGTGTTTTTATACGGAGTGACACAGCCTCGTCGGCACGTTACGTCTCTGTTATTCATGAGCAAATAGGAGCATCTCAAGTGAGTAACGCGTCCGCGCAGTGATGTCTGCGGAAACGCAGCAGACGCGCTGCCGCTCGGATACGTGCTCCGGCGAACGTAGACACGTACCGCGCATTTAAAAAAAAAAAAAAAAAAAGGGGGGGGGGGGGGGGGGGGGGGGGGCAAAAAAAACCCCCCCGCGGGTGGGGGGGCTCTGCCGCGCGGGGGGGGGGCC
>NW_015113142.1:0-29215 GCF_001443285.1 Poecilia latipinna | reverse complement strand
GGGGGGGGGGGGGGGGGGGGGGGGGGCTTGGGGCGGCACAGTAAAACCCTGCCGGCTGAATGGAGGCTCTGTCCGGCTGCTGGTGGCCCCGCTGGCCGCCCACCATGGCTGCTACAACAAAGGCTGCACCCCCACAGGTCAGACCCAAAGCCTGGTCATGCAGAAATCATGAGACCGGCTCAGTGGGAGGTAAACGAACGGGCTCCCGTCTAATTCTCGCCCTAACAGTAATCTTTACAGCTGCCAAAAGCTTATTTCTGAACATTAGCAAATTATTCAGGAGGACAAAAAACAACAACAAAAAGAAAATAGTAACGTTTGAAAGTTTTTCCTCCCTGTCTTAATGAATATCATTCATTGAAGCATAGATTAATTCATAACTAGTTGGGCCTAAATGCAGTAAAAAACAAAAAAAACAAACTATAAGCAATTTTTTGTGGAAGCTCACTGTCTGTAACGTAGGGGAAAATATATCACAAACTCAGACAGACCTGATGCAGGTTAGAAAGAATACAAAATAATCAAATTTAATAAAACATAATTTAAGTACCTGCAGGGTGTGCAGGAGAGGTGAAGAAGAAAGTGCAGGAAGGGTGGAGTGGATGGAGGGATTTGTGACAGAGGTGCAAGATACACAGTCAGTATCAATGATGCAATCAGACTTGCTACAGAGGGCTTACTCTGCCCTGGACAAGCCCAACAGCATAGTAAGGGCTACATTGACTCCCTTTAATTATATTCAGCCTGAGCTGAACCCTCTGGTCTATTGGACAGAGGATTTATGTGACGTGAATATTGCAGATTTAAATCGTCCGGTAAGCCACAGCATTGCCACCACCAGATAACTGGGCTTTTAACACATATATAGCAAATATTTAAACACAGTGCCTTGCAGGCGTATTGATACCCTGGAGTGTTTTGTGGTTTTTTTTATTTTTTTATTTTTTTTTTATGTGAATGCCACAAATTTCAACATGTGTTATTAGAGTTTTGGGATCAAGCAAATCTGAAGTTTTTGTGTGTGCATTTATTTTCATCCTCACAGAGTAGCCTTTTTGTAGACATTAGAAGCTGAATAGTCCTGGGGCCAAGATCTCAGGTGGCGTTGTTGGTTGTAATGTTTTAAAATTTAATAATAGACACCGCTATTGCCACACTAATAAAAACAAACCCGCAAAGCACATTACATATCCTCACAATTTGAGGGCCCTTTCAGGGGAATCGCCATGAAACTGGACTTGATTTGGAAAGGCACACGAACACGATATGAGGCCCCACAGTTGACAGTGGATGACAGAAACACCAAACATGAAATCAAAGGACTTTTCTGTAGATTTGCGAAACAGCATTGTCTTGAGGCACAAATCTGGTGAAGGATACAGAAACATTCCTGCTGCTTTGAAGGACCTAATGAGCTCAGTGGTCTCCTTCATCGGACAAGATAACACTATGGCAACGCAGCCTCTCTCTGCAGTCTGGGTGCGCGCGCATCCGACGTGTTCTCAAACAAATAATCTCTCCGTAATTTTCAGGCAGAGCAAGTCAACTGGTTGAAATATCATGTTGTTGTTTAAATAAAGGTCAAAAGAATACACGCCATAAATCTGTTTTTGCATGTATAACAATAACGTTATATGCCATAACTGGTTAAGACATCTTTAATTTTGTATTAATTATTCAAATAAATTGATCAATTTTGTTGACTAAATTGACTGTTTATTTAGTCGATTAAAACTTTATTCTAATTAAAAACTAGACAAAACTAAAACGATTCCTTTGACTCAAATTAAATGACATTAATTTCGTCAAAAGACTAAGACTAAAACAAAAGTGTGCTGTCGAACACTGGCTTGCTTTTCTTAACTGAAGGCCTTTTATTAACGGATTTATTTTGGAACTGAAATGCAACAGAGGGGGAAAATACATTACAGGCTACTCTGATTTTAATGCTATAACTCAGAACGTTTTTGTAATATAACAGAAAGGAAATGCATTACTAGCTGATATGCTACTCACGTTTCTACATTTTTCTTTATTATCCAAATAAAACAACCATAACATATCTCTACGTGTCTTTCAAACACATACATACTTACAAAGTTTTCCGAGGATACAAAGCGACTAAAGTACATTCAGGGTGTTCATGAGTCCATTACCCTCTCCTAACTGCCTAAATTCTTGTTGCCATGGTTACCGGAGAAAATTACGTCACTGATAGTTTACTCAAAAGAGCGATCACTCGGCCACGTTTTTACAAATACATTATAACAAAGATTTTTGTAATACAAATGTGATACTCTGATCAAATTTCAAACCATTCTTAGCATAAATTTAATCATACAGGTTTGCTAACCATGAACTTACTTACCAACTTATTAATGCCACTTATTTTTTTTAACTATAAACTAATTTACATTATTTGACCGAATGCCATCACATGTGCATTAACTGGGCGTTTATGCGTTAAGCTCATTGATACACTACAGCATTGCCACAGTAAGGATCATCAACAGGTCATCTCTTTGTTGATTGAAAAGTCAGTAAAAGAGTCCAGAGAGCTCTAAAGTGGACGTCTCCAGACAGCTGGACTCTGACTCCTTAAGAACGGACTCCCACTAATTGACCAGCATTGAATCCACAGAGTCAGGAAGATAAAGACCCACAGACACAGTTTGCTATGCACGGGTTCAGTCAAATGGTTTTATTATCAGAGGCCAGAGTTTTTGTGAGCATATAAAAAAAGAATTAGAGATACAGATTTTTGCATGTTTCATTCTTATTGCTACACATTTTAAACCAAGCCTCTATGTGTTTTAAGGTTTTTATAACTGACTGTATGATGTTCTGTCTTTTCTCATGTGTCTCCAGAAACCATAGAAAGCCTTAGAAACAACAGGTTTTTTAGCGCAAAGGAAAGGGAAGCAAAAGGAATTATTAAAGAGCAATAAACAAGAGTGGAAAGCTGAAAGGCAAATGTTCAATGAGGAGAGGCATCCTGCAGGAGATGGACGTCTCTGCTGGCCCTTAGATGAATAGACAAGATCCACAGCAGGGGTGGAGGTTGAGATCCACCCTCAAATGACTCTTGAGGTCTATGTGTGAATTGGGAAATAACCTTCCTGCTGCAGTTCCTGGCTTTGATGAAATGCAGTAATGGGCAAAAAAAGTAGAGGCTGATTGCACTTGCGTTTCTCAAGAAAGTTCAGACTTGCAAAATACTCTGAGTCTCATTGACCTTTTTACGTGTAAGTTTTCTTAAGGGTCAATAAAACTGCAAGGATGTAGGAGTGTGCCACAGAGGGACTAGTTTTGATGTTTTTAAATTTATTGGAGTCTCGTTTTTATAACTTCAGGGCATTTTTTTTTGTTTGTTCGATCAGTTGACCTACAGTCTCACAGCTACACAGAATGTATCCCTTTTGTAGCTCTTGCATGGTCAGACATCTGGTACTGTCGACGCCTTAGTTCATACCAACCAGGAGAAGTTTTGTAGCAACTTTGATAACCAGAGAGTTCAAAGCATTTTATGCAATCTACTAAGAGTGCTGCGAAAAAATGTAGTAAAAGAAAAACAAAAAAACAATGGTTAAAAAGAAAACAAAAAACGATGGAAGTAACAGATCGTTACGGTTTGGTCAAAGGCGTAGGCACAATGAAATATTGCATGATTCAAAGTTTTCAGAAGGTAATATGCAAATAATCTGTGAGATTTAAGCACTTTTCTGATTATTAACTCTCACAGCACTTCTAAATACTTGACTACTTGGACAAAATAAACTGATAGGCTAAATATTTGAAAAAATCGATTTGTTCGCATGTACGAAGTGGAAAAAAAAAAGAAGAGATGAATTTCCAATGAATGGGGATGTGAATTAGGGAAGGAATGAACTGACTGGAACTCCCAGGATGAGAGATTTCAAAGATCCATGGATATGAAAAACAAACATAAATCAACAGACAGTTCAAGACAAAAGATCGGCATAAGGTTTTAAAAGGTTTGAGTGTAGTAATACACAAGCAAGTCATTACAAGCTTAGATTCAGTAAGATGAAAATATGAAAAATAAAGATTTGGAACGAAAACCAAACACAAGCCAAAAGCAGGCGAGCCATAGGATAAATTTGTTTGAAATAATGGATCGGGTTATACAAATTATTTAAGTAAAAGTATCGGGGTACTCCTCCAAATGGCTTCCATGTTCCCAGGTGTGTAAAATCATACATCTTGGCATGCAGACAGTTTCTACTCATTTTTGTGACAGAATGGGTTGGTCTCAGGAGCTCAGTGAAGTCCAGCATTACATCTTGATATGTAATCTACCTGAGATTGAATCAATTTACATGAAAAAACTAGAATTAATCAAAGAATATTAAAAGCTGGAAAACCCAAACATGACTTCAAAGTGAGTTATTTTAGAATTACAAAGTTAGTATGTTGTTAAAACCTAATTCTGTCAGCAAGATCATAAATGCATTCATTTATTTGTGGCAGAAGTAGTTAAAAGCAAGCCCAGATTGTTTTCTTTTTTAATCTAATAATAAAGACAAAGGCAGCCATGCGTCTGTTTCCTGTGTGGTTGTTGTCTGCCTCAATGAAAATGACTGAAACCAGCCAGCACAAAGTGTTTTTATAACACTTCATGCTGTCACAGAATTAGATTTTCCTCTGCAGACCTAATCTATATTTTCTCTCTCATGCATAGTCTGTCACAAATAGCAATGTTTTTTGATAAAGAGACTGATTGTAACGCATAACCACTTCTATGTAGTTCAGATATCTCTATAAGTGTTATTTTAACAGGGAATTTAGACATCAGAAATGAGTAAATCCGAAGCTACAGGGAAAATGTGATTGTGTCTAAAAACTTACGTCACAAATCTATTTTTTCAAGGTCAAACAGGAAGATCTTCTAAACTTCTGTAGAACTCGTTTTTGTCATGCAGCAAGGAAAACCTCCCACAGCCGTAAATAGGAACTACAGACAGCGACGTGCTGATCTTCATGCCTGGTGCTTTCAGGTCAATAAATGCTTAAAAATCTAATATTTGAGTGTGAAAACACATCGATCTATCCAGCTACATCAGCTGGATCCTCAGCCAGATTTAGCAGAATCTCCTTTAACCATCAGAACCAGAAATTTGATAAAGTATCTGAAGTGAGCTTACCCAGAAACACAGGAAGAGAGACAGGAAAGAAAGCGATAAAGCTAGCCCACAATGTGAGCCACATCTTTTCAAATGACATTTCATTACACAGTAACTTCCTGCAGTTGGGACAGACCAACTTTGAACCAGGTTTTAGTGTCACCTTGAACTTTGCTACCAAACATTAAATTTCTGATGTGGACTGAAGTCTTTGGTTCTTTTTTTTTTTTTTTTTTTTTTTTTTTTTTTTTTTTTATATTACTTTTGAATATTTAGGTTTTTTAAATTTCATCTCATGTCTAGTAGTATTCCAGGAAGTCAGCTTTGAGTGCACTTAGCAACCACTGTTAAATACGCCACATAACGAGTCAGCCAATCACAAGGCAGCCATTCAATCGAGCCAGGCATCTAGTTATGGACTTGCTGAAGCCTGCCAAATGCCATGGCTGTTGGCTCAGACAGGCTAGTCAAAGCATTTCAGAAACTGCTAATCTACTGGGATTTTAACAAACACAACCATATGTCAGGTTTACACAAACCAAAAAAAAGTCCAAAAGAGAAAAAATGTCCCGTAAGCCACAGTTGTGTGGACGACAAATGCATTGGTAATTTCAGAGGAGAACAGGCGGACTGGTTTCAGATGATAGAAAAGCCACAGTATTAACTACTTCCTATATCCAAGGTATGCTGAACACCATCTGTAAATCTACATAATGTCTGACCTTACAGCAGGAAGTGACCTCAATGAATGTCACTCATTCAAGCAGAATTTGTGATTTTAGTTTAGTGTTCAAAATGATAGTCCCTCAAAACAGCATTCATACCCCTTAAATACTTTGTGTCACATTATTCTGCAATAATACCAGCATATTTATTCAGATTGTCTGTAAAAAGAACAACAACAATTAAGGTATATTTGTGAAGTGATAAAAATCATACATACATAGTCTCTATATCACAGGGTACGGTCAGTTACTGGTAGGTTTGCAGTTTGGCTATGATCTCAATATTTGTAGATGATGGAACAGGTTTAATATATTAAAAGCTTGAGATATTATTTTATAAACTCACCCTGCTTTAAACTTCTTAACTTTTTTTCTCTGACCAGTCTGGTGTACTGCTTGGTCTTCATAGCCTTTTTTGTTCTCAGACAGTTAGTTGCGCTGGATTTCATTCAAGGGGATCAGAGTACAGGAGGCTGTATATGAATACACACCGCACTTCATGTTTTATCTGGTGAGAGTATTAGAACTTGGAAACATGCAAAGTTTTTCTTCTGCTTCACAAGTACAAAGTGATCAAACATGAAGAAGTTGCAGTAGTACAAGTATTTTGTAAAGCGTAGCTATACTTATTCATGTAGTTTTACCTATTTGATTTCACCTGTTACCTTACAATGATTCTTTATTTTGCTACTGATGCACCATTTGCTCTTCATTTATCTACATTGCATCTAGGAAGTGCTTCACCTTTTCCACGTTTTGGTATATTACAGCCCTATTCCAAGTAGTATAACATTAATTTCTTTCCTCAACATTCTACAAATACCCCATTATGATCACGTGTAAAAAAAAAAGTGGGTGTGTTTTGCAAATTTATGAAAAATACAAAACCAACAAATCACATTCCCAGTGTTAGCTTAATACCTTGTTGATCCACCTTTGGCAGCAACAATAGCCTTAAGCCAACCTTAAGGCTGTAAGTTTGACTTCATCAGTTTGAGTCATTCTTTGCTACTCTTTATTGCAGTTCCTCTCAAGCTCCATGATGCCAGATCTGTATCATTCCCAAGATTTGTGCCTCAAGGCAATTCCTTTGACTTCAGGTTAAATGCAAGTTAGAAACATCTTAAGGTCAACCGATGGGAATAGCTCGATTTTGAGTTTTAGTAACAAAGTATTGAGAAAATGTGCATACTGTTTTGAGTGTTGATTTCTACTCAACACTCAAAACACTTTTATTCCTCTTTCGTCACAATTTGATATTTGCATGTAGAATTCTGAAAAAAAGAGATTAGCCCAATACAATTTGGAATAAGGCTGCAACATAACAAAACGTGCAAAACGTGAAGCACTGTGAATATGTTCCAGATGCACCGCACCGTATCTGCAGCAGATACAATTTGATCCTGACCTTTCAACGACTAAATACTTCCATGGAGATTGGAAACAATTGTTTTACAAGAATAGTTTTGTCATCAACGTCTGACTCACAATGAAGGAAATGGCTAACACACAACTTTACTCATCCACACTCTGCAAACAGAGAAACCTTCATTCTGTTGTCAGGCACTAGACCCAAGAGGGAAGCCTATTTTATCAGCATAAACATATGGTTTAACCATGGATTAACAAGTTATGAGAATGTAATGGTGTTTTATACATTGATGTTTTAACTGAAGCTTTCCCTGTTTAATTGACATGGGTTAATAGTGTCCATTTCCACACAGCCTTTTCTGATACAACATACCGTTTGTAGATTCCAGACTTGAATAAATCTGGGTGTTACATTAATCTGCATGAAGCAATCAGCAACATGCTTGTTAATCCGTGTGCAGCTGTGATTCAAGGTATCAAAAACATAAAGGTATTTCCCCAAGTTGTGAAATAAGACAGAAGAATGTTTCTTCTGCCTTATTTTAAAGATTTTAAATCAGCTATCCAAGTTACGTTACAGGTCAAAATATTAACACTGAGAGCTAGAGGTTTTTATCTCGATGTTCAGAAGCTGAACAAGAGGGAAATGTGTTTCTTTTTGAATAGCAATGAAAAGCTTCCCACTGCTTTAGCTTCCTGGTGGAAATGAACAAGTCATTGATTGTAATTGTTGGAAATGTTAAATGAATGCGGTTGTTTGTTGTGCCTAATCTGACCACGTATTTTTCCTCATTTCCATTTTTGTCTGACGTTCACTTTCTTTTCCAACTGATCTCAGGGCGCCACTGTGTGGCCAACAGAGGGAACTACAACCACACTCGGATTTTTTTATATATTCATTTTTTTACATAAAGTTGTCTAATCTACACTGAGACGCCATGCTTATCATATTAAGAAATAGGGTTTTATTTCCGGTCACAATGACTGATGGATAAATAGAAAAATAAAAACATCTCCAACACCTGTAACAGTCTTGATTTTATAATAGCATCTTTAACAGACATGACTCCAAAAATTTTCAACACAGAAATAACCTATTTATTTTTATAATTTTTTTTATTAATAGTTTAGAATTTTACATGGTAAAAGAAAAAGTGTTCAATATGAATGTTTTTTATGGCTTCCAGGTCACCAGAACTGCAACTATGAAGACAAAATCTTTTTTTTTTTTTTTTTTTAGAGTAACCTGGAAGCTACCATGGCCGGAGAAAAATCAGTCAACAGCATCAGCAGGAGTTGAAACATTTATTTTTATTTTACAAATGTTTTAAAACTCAATCTGAATCTGACCAAATTGCACATGTGAACACAATGTCCGAGGTAGTCCTATTAGTGATGGACTGTGAGTTCCCAGATGATTTTATCTGTGGCTGTGTGATGAAATGCTTTGCAATCTGGGTTAAAGTAACAACTACAAAGGGAAAGAAATTTGTAACATTTCCACCAGAACAAAACATATGCTTGGAAATGTTGTTTACTGTGCCTGGCAGAAAGCTACAACTAAATACATTTCTTAAAACTTTGTAACAATGTGATTATTACTCTACACTGAATCTGCAGAATCAATAATGCAATATGAAAGATTATAAAGGGAGGGGAAGAACTAAAGCTTCACATGGTAACAGCTGTGCGTGTTTACAGTTTAAATTAGTCGCACTGATGACAAAAGTGACGGACGTGATGGAGATGTCTTCAGGCACACTACAGAGGTAAGGGTTCGAGTAACAACATCACGACCGGAAAGAAACTTCTGACTTCAGATCTTTCCAGGAAAACTTCCATTTTCTATCTGGTCGTCCCATTTAGCCACCTGGAACAAGATGTTAAAGAGGTGTAGGTGAGAAACAAAAACCAGAAACTCTGCACTGCAGTTGCTATCAAATCAATAGTATGAAATACAAATAAAGCTTCATAGGCATAAAGAAAAAGAAGGAAGTCAACTGCCACCTGATACCCATCACGTTGACTCCTTACTTTAGCTTATAAACTGCCTCAAAACTCATCTTTTCAAACCTGAATATTCTGCGTAATGTTTGATTAGCAGAAGCTGCTGATAGTTTGTTGGTTCACAGTTGCTACAGTGTCCTCAAGTGTTTCGAAAGAGGCTTTGAGTAAAATATATTAATTTATTACTATCATTAAAAATACTCACCCAGCCCATTGGACAGAGGCTCTTATAAACCCTCTGGTACCACTGACAGGGGGCCACATCCTGGCCTTTGGTCGACAGGGCCTTGTTGCATCGGTGAAAATCTGCAGCACAAAATAATGCAGAGGTTGAACCTTTGTTATTTCACAAGAAACTCGCACATCAACGAATGAAAGTATTTGCGGTTATACAACTCACAGTTCGACTGCCGTTAGAACTCGCAACATGCTGACGTTTGTGACAAGTGAAGGACATTTCATAATTTACACTTTACTAAGAGGAGCTGGTACAAAAATGATCAGATCTTATGTTTTTATACTTGCTGTAATATTTAATGTTAGAGAGCACTGACGTCACCTTTGATTATTTCAAAATGACCAAAAATAATGAAAATCTGAAGTACAAATGCTGAAATAATCAAAATTGTGATCTCGGCTGTCAGTGTTATATTGTTGCTACAAATATTTGTGAATATTTCAGAAATTAAAAGACGCAGTAAATGTATTAACACAACATTTTCCTATAATACTCAGTTGTACTTTAGCAACAAACTGCCCAGCACAGTATTACTAGCTTGTTTGTTTATAACAAACAACAACAGGAGTTAAAGTACAACATGTTTCTGATTTTCTTTGGCCTAAAATTAACACATTGAGAATAAATTTAAAGCGAAATCCCTGTGTGGCAAAGCTTTTTTTATTTATTTTTTTTGACAAATCAATCCTATAAAACTGGGATGATGTTGAATGTCTGTTTTTTTAATACATGTTTAAAATGACCATTGCAACAAATTCTATGTCATTTCTAGTTTAAACTGAAACCCCATAAGTAGCAGTGTCAATATCATGGAGTTAATTTGTTAATGACCTTTATAGTACCCTTTTTTTAAACTTCAGCTCATGTTTGACAGGAGTTATGAGGAATATGTGACAGTTTCATGCGTCTCATCGGGATATGGGAATGTCCTCACCCAGGTAGTTCTGGAAGCAGTTGCGGGTCTGGTTTGTGTTGGGGAACCTGGCGTCAAAGGGAGCCGTTCTGTAGTTTTTAATCTTCTCATCCATAGTCTCAGCCATGTTTATCGGCTTTGGTAAGCGGTCAAAGGGATGCTGAAAACAACGGAAAGTTTCGATAAATAACACTTACAGTGCGTGGAAGAATATCATGACGGTCAAATTTATCCTATGGTTAAATTATAAAACATAATATTTCAAGTCGGCTAAGCTAATTTTTAGCTTAGCTAATTTTGTCTTAATCACTCACGCTTTGTTAGCTTACGTATTGAGAGCTGTTGATGCTTTATTAAAAAAGACTCTGCAAACTAGAAGGCTAGCTGATAGTTGGCTGCTTATGCTAAATAGGGTTGGGGTAGTCCGATAGCTTTTCTTGACAAAGTCGTTACGGTCACCCTTTGCTAGCTAAAAGCTAACGGATTGAAGGACTTGAGCTATAGAGCTTCCATTGTTAACACATATTCAAAGAACGGCAGATTATCATCTACGTTTTCGACTACGAACCAATAAGTGCTAGTCGAGAAGATGGTCTAAGGAAACCCTTAATTCTCGTAGTTAATTACAGCTAACCTTGAGATGTTGCTCGTTTTGTCCTCACGGGAAAGAGGTCCGGTTCCGCAAAGGATTGTGGGAGTACAGGGAGGCACGATTGGAGTTTATCATCACGCTGTGCTCAACTGAAGTTAATCGCAGTTGTTAACAGAAGTGGGTAGAAAAATGTAAGTATTACCTCAAGGCATTTTTTTTCCGTCAAGTAAAAGTAAAAACATGCCATCTAAGAAATCACTCAAGTAAGAGAAAAGAGGTATTTGGTTAAAATAAGGGATATGATGCCTTATTAGATTTTCTCTGAAATGTAAACGTACGTGCAAATTCCGGCAATTTAAAGACTAATAAATAGTTTAAAATGAATACATATAAGATCATTACAAAATAGCACATTTTAAGCAGAAATAACACTTTTCACAATCTGTTTTTATTATTATTTAAAGCCTTTGAAACTAATCAATCAGATAATGTATCAGAGCAGGGTAAAGTACTCCCAATGACAATGTATGGTGATTACTGTACCTTAACCTAACCTCCAAATGGCACAATGGTAGCAAAAATGTTGTAAACAAACAGTCTTATTTCATAAAATGACGTTTGACTGCCACTCAGCATCATTACAGTAAAAATTGAATGTAATACTGACCTGGCTTCACATCCCTTCTGCTTAGCACTAGGTATATTAATCTTTTTTTTTTATTAATAGTAATGGGAAATTACTTGCAGTCTAACTAAAGCTTAGTATTGCTGTGCATCAGAATGTTGCTGCATATCATCAAATTGTCACATCTTAAATTTGATAGTGAACATTTCTTTCTGTGCCAATCTTCATTTGCCACCAATCTTCTATGTGCTCATCCTCCTATAACTGATGTGAGAGTACTGGTACGTCACCAAAATTTAGTTAAATTTTACATCCACCTCAGTTTTCGTCGTCTTACTACAAGAAGAGTTTGTATGTATCTAAAATCAATCTTGATCAAGCAACTATTCATGCTTATATTCAATTCAGAATCACCTTCTGATCTACATTGGAGAAACCAGGGAAACCGTCGCAGGCATGGGGAAACACGCAACCTCCAAGCAGAACTTTCTCTCTTTTCTAGGTAAGTAAGTGTCATTCTTATTCCTACATTACATTTATATTAGTTTTACTGCAGACAATTCTGACTAAATGGACATAATTTGGCTACATTCAAATGTCAAATAAATAGGGTTTTGTTGGGACTTCATGTGAAAGACTAAGACAAAGTAGCCCATAAATGTGAAACGGTAAGAAACTGGTACATGGTTGTGCTAAGTAAAAATCAGAAAGAAGCACCACAGGTGTCTTTCTTCTTTCAGGTGAATTGTTGTTGCAGCTGTTCCATATCTTTCCAGTACTTAATGATGGGTGAACAGGGCTCTGCGAGATGTTCAGTACTTAAATCCTTTAACTTCTTCAGCTTTCTTTCTTACCAGTCTGCTGATAAAGAGTACGTATCATTTTTCTTCTACTTCACAAGTATGTAGTTTTTTTAAAATGTAAAATCATAACAAAATATGCCGATGTTTGTGGTTAAAAAAAAAAAAAAAAAAGTTAAAGGGGTGTGAATACTTACACAAGGTACTTGGAATGAGACATTCCACAATTTTCTGTTTTACCAAATATGGTTTAGCATTGTGAACTTGAAAGCACATGAGTTGAAACACAAGGACAGTGGCCTTTCCCTTTCCATCAGCATCTTCCTGTTGAAGACTAGGCCAAAGATCACAGGTGTCTACATCACGCTTCCTGTCACTGCATGTGTTTCCTTCATCCTCTTTCCAACAAAACATCACACAAACTCCATGTCTGTGTGATTTGGCTTGGAATTGGATCGCCTTCCTCATTATAATTCACTTTGCTCTGCTGGATTTACGTTGGACACATATTAGGGATCGATTGAAATATTTCGATTTTTATTAAACATTTGAAAAAGTGGCTGCTTCTATGAGAAACTGACATTTTTATGTGCCTACACGTCCAAATGTGAAACGTTTTAAACTCCAACATGCACATGTAAATCCGCCCTTCCCACTCTTTCTACCAATCTGTCCCTTTCTTTCTCTCTCGGCCAGGATATAGGTGTTGTCCAAAGCAAAGGAAGGAAATTCTGTCACTTGGAACAATAGGCCCGTTACTCTATCTATAGACCCAGAGCGGCTGAGAACCACAGCGAGGGAGGCAGCAGAAATTTTCCACTTAGAAAGAAAAACTTGCGTAAAGTACTTTTTGGGTTATTTTAAATCGAAACACATTCGTACTGTAGTGAGTGCGTCAGGCCGAGGCCTTTCAAAAATGGATCTTTGTGGAGAGGAGAAGGAAACGCGCACCGTTACTGGACTTCTTTGAGCTGCTTATTTATCTTTGGGTGGATAACGACAATCATATCTTATTTCACCAAAGTGAAAGTGGGTAAGTTTATTCATTACGAGACAAATGAACGCTCTTTCATTTTCTCAGCCCACTCTGGCGCACAGTGAGCCATGGTCTCCGCCTGCAGACTGAAAAGAAAAGATTTGAGGTGTGGATTTCTGTGCCAGGATGTGAGGAGTCAGAGATTATTATGGTTTTTCAACAAAGGCTTAATGATTGTCTTCGACCCCGAAATTTGATTGTAGAGAACAAGAAAGCAGGTGTCTTCCGTTTTGCTTTTTCACCTACAATTAGGATTTAATCGCTGAGGTTTCCCAAGAAACGCAGGGGCAGTGACCTTTGGAGTGGGATTTTCCCGGCCTCCGCGACAGCTGGACCTGAGTCCTACAAAACACACTTCCTGTTTGAGAATGGGAAACACACACTCTGTGATTTTCAGGGGCTTTTTTATGGGAGAAGGGGAAGCGGGGATGATTTCTTTTTTAGTTTGTTTGCACCACGTTGACAACCTGCTGCAGGTATCCTGCTTGTATTGTTTTGACGATGACATCATTCCATTGTTATATTGTTTTCTGTCCTGGCATCATTGACACGCATAGATAGTTTGAATGGAGAAAAAGGAATAATAGAAATGTTTATCTGTCTGAATGACATATGCGTCCTGTTTTTTTTTTTTGGGGGGGGTTTGGGGGATCAGATGGAGGGGTCTGGCAGTCCTCGCTTCAGAAAGCTTCACTTCCCAGTCGGATTGTGGATCAACTCGCCCAGGAAACATTTTGCCAAGCTGGGACGTCGTTGGCCCAGCGCCATCTCCGTCAAGTCAGTTTAAACCTTTTTTTTTTTTTTTGCTACCTTCAATTTCCTCATTGTGTGCTTTTTACAGGACATCACAGCCAGTTATCATCGGGGTAGGATCCAGAGCCTGATAAGAATTGTTGAAGGCCCAGCCTCTGTGTTGATGCCATCTTATCTTACTTCCACTGTCATTATATCCTGTCAGCCCTGTTTGCTTCCCCTGTTTTATTTTAGTCCTGGTTGTTTTTCAGTTATAATTCACAGCTGACTCGTCTCTTCCTCCCTCTCCTCCCCCTCGCTCTTTTGTCTCCAGGTCGACTACCAGCTCTGACGCGGCCTCGCTCCACGAGGCCCCCTCTGCTCCGTCCTCTTCCCTTTCCAACTCCACCCCCTCGCTGGCTTCCCCTTCTCCGTCCCCGTCTCCTTCCCCGGCCTTCCTCAGGCCCCGGCCCGCCGGCCCCCAGTCTCGGACAAAGCGTATTTCTCAGCTCTTCCTGCGGGGGCGCTCAAATAGCGACCGGGACCGGGCCGTGGGGGAGAGGGAGAGAGAGCTTTGGGCTACCTCTGTCGCCCCGTCGGCCCACCACTACTTGCCCGTCGCCTCCTCCTCGGCCCCTGGCTTGATCAAGATCTATGGGGATGCTTTTGCCAGTGGAGCCAACTATCGCTCCTTGCTGGCCAACATTCACTCCACATCCAGGCAGCTCATCGCTCAGGTCATCACTCGATACACTGAAAGAGAAAGGGAGGAGACAGAAGATGCAGGTATGGGATCCCTCATGTGTACCTCTGCTGAGATCCCTTCATATCTTATCAAATTGCAACCAGTCGTCAGTTACTTGATGCACAATGTCTTGCAATAGCACTTGGACCCTTTGAATTTTTTTGTTCATTTTATCAGCACAAAATTCAACATATTGAGTTGGAGCTTTATCCGAAAGTCGCTAACTAACCCGTAATTAAAAAGTATCAGGAAAAACAATGCATTTTTTTCAAAACTTTTCACAAATAAAGATCTGCAAAGTTTGGTGAGTATTTGCATTCAGTCCCCCTTTTAGTCTGATACCCCTAAATAAAACAATGCAACAAATATCCCTGACCCTGTGTTGCAGATTTTTTGCCCGGGTTCCTCTTGAAAAATGAGATCTGGATTTTCCAAGTCATTTTAAACAAAACCAGCAGCTCCACAGAAACATGACTGCTCTTTGTTTTGTCTTCTTTCCTCCTTGTACGGTCCTCTAGTTATCCAGAAGCACAGCCCTGAAGACTTCCTGTTGTGTGATGTCATCGGAAAGCCTGTCCAGCAGCCAGATGGCGCCATCAAATGGGAGACAGAGTGCCGGAGAGGTGTTGCCCCATGGGAATGTCCCTTGATGTTGGTGGACATGTGGCGGCCCAAGGATGGATTCGAGCGACGCTTTGAAATTTATAGGAAGGAAGACTATGAAAGAGAGGAAAGAGAAAGGGAGAAGGACCGGGAGAGGGAGGGGGAGAGCCACCAAGGTTCGTCTCTGCATGTACAGTGAGCCGTACCTCTTAATGTAGGACACTGTGGTAAACCTGATAAATGATGCGATTATATTTGGGGTAGCAGGTGTGCGCTGGCGGCGGAGCCGGATGCCGTCTGGCGGTGGGCTGGAGGAGGCTGAGCGAGGTCACCGTGGGAGGAACACCGAGCTCCGCAGGAGCATCAGCGACATGAACCTGAGCTTGCGCCGGCGACAGGGCAACCACGTCAGCAACGAGTCCCGTGGTACAGGGAACCGGCCCAACAACGGTGGAGGAGCGCAGGACAGGAAGAACATTGTGAGCATGATCAACCCGCAGCCTGGAGAGGTAATGAGGACAATGCAGTCGGGACTGAATGTGCTCATTTGGAACTCTTAAGTGCAGTGATTCTGAGATTTACGAAACAACAACATCCAGACCATGGGAAAAACAGGATGAGAGTTTGGATAACAACAACAACAACAACAAACCCCGCTTTCCCCCACAGAACTTAAAAAAAAAAGATGAAAGAAACCTTCAGAAAACTAGTTTAATTCTCCAGAAATGTGTTATTTCTGATATATTGCATTATTTTCAGCCGGTCAGGTGGCTTTCCTCTTTATGATTCTGTTGTGTTGTGATCATTTGAAATTTTCTGTTTTTACAAAATGTTATTTTCATCTCATTTTCAATGTATCTAACCATCATGTCTATGTCCTCAGGTCAGAGCATCGAGAGCCGAGGCGAAGGTCGGATGGACAAATCAGCCAGCAGATGAAGAGAAGCATTACTCCAACTGCGACCTGGAAGTGATGTCACAGAGCCTTATCCTTCCACCCACAGACCGACCATACTTCCTTTTGCTGCAGGGTTATGATCAGAGCAAGGCAAGACATGCCGACAGATGATATCATACGCTGAACAACTCAGAAAGAATTTACAGTTGCATATACCTGCAGCGCCTTGCAAAAGTATTCAGACTTTCTCACATTTCGTCACATTGTTTTACGTGATTGACCAAAACAAACAATGCACAGCTGAGACGTGGGAGGAGAGGGATGCATTATTTCCACAGGTCAGAAATGTGGCATACATTTGTATTTAGCCTCACTGGTTCGACTTTCGCAGCAATTACAGGTACAGACCTTTGGGGGTCTGTCTCCACCAGATCTCCACATCGAAAGACATTTTTGTCCTTCTTTCTCAGCTCAGTTTGGACAGGGGAAACATCTGTGGGCAGCAATTTTCATTGCTTCATGTTCTAGATTGGACTTAAATCTGGTGTTATGCTGTACTTACAGTTCAAACATGATAAGATTATTGCTGAAGAAAGGCATTCACACAGCACAATGCTGCCACCACCATGTTTCACCATTGTCATGGCTGTTTTTTTCCTCCACACAAAGGAGGGATTCCACTTCTATGCCAAAACATTTTTTTAAATTTTGGTCTCATCTGACCAGAGGATCTTTTTTTTTTTTTTTCAACATGCTATGTCCCACATGAGGCTTTTAGCAAACCGAACCCTAACTTAAGCAAATTTCTGTCTGACCTGTGTTACTCCTGCGCGTTCACGATGCTGTTTGTAAACTAATGTTGTCTAAAAACACTTCAGAGGTCTTCAGGTGTGTAAATTCTGAGTGCAGACTGGTCGTATCTGTTTACTAGTTAGGTTTAAGGCAGTTAGTTGCACAACTTTTTTTTTAAGGGACTTTAGGTAAAAGCAGAGTAAATGTATAGAAAAAGCCACATTTTTCAGATTTCTATTGGTTCAAGCTTTTGAAAGCTTTCTAATATTTCTGTTCCCCTTCACATTTTTGTTGGCCTGTGCCATTAGAAGTCTCATAAAATACACTGAAGTTACGGTTATGACATTGCAAAATGTGAAAACAAGTCAGGGCGTGGGCATATTTTTGCAACACATCAAACAGCGAAGTGGTCTGATGTGCACATATGTAAATGAGGGGTAGCAGAGCTGTGCAGAAGGACGTGCATGCACACACCCGGCGCATGACATCATACCTGCATGTCTGTAATCGCCACATACCATCGGGGTTTCCATTCCTTCACAGCCTTCTCCTGTTTAGAATCTGGCACAAAACAGCAAAAGGCCTGCACAATAACCCCCTGTGTGCACTCCACCTCAAACAATGATCTCACACAGGTGTCTATTATAACAACCTGTGACACACTTCACTCTTTATCAGCTGCCTTCTGTGCAACTTAACATCTGATATAAACTACAGCTCTCGGCAGATAACAGACCTCCCTGAGCCTCCGCTGTGTGTGTTTTGTGTAGGATTTTGTTTTGTACATCATGGCGGGATTTACACACGTGTTCGGGAGAAAGCCTACAGTGAAGGAGAGGGAGAAGGACAGAGAGAGAGAGAGGAAAGGGAAGAGACCCCTGAAGGTGGACACGTTCCTTTCTGCTCCTGATATTTTGGCCAGGCACTTGCTGGTCAGGAGAGACGCTGCTGTTCCAGAGACGCCCAAGGGACACGGTACCTAAAAACACATCAGTAATTCAGAATAAAAACCATTATGATCACAGGGTTCACTCAAATCCAATCCACAATATTATTTTCTTCCACCGCAGCTCTAATGCGACCCTTCAGAGGAGGCGCAGTCACCCACAATGGAGTGACCGTGTACAGGGAGACGGTCCTAAAGCCCGGAGACGTGGTCGGTCTGGGGGACCACTTCCTTTTCCTCTACAGAGACCCTCGTGTGACTCCTTCCCCACCGCTCGCATTGACGCTGCCGTGGCAGGCGGACACCTCCACCCCCTGCTGTCCTTCAGGGCTGGTGGACAGACAGGAGGCCCTGAGGCAGTATCTGGGCTCCACTGAGGCACTTCTGAAATTTCACTCTCGTCACGCTGATGTCTTGCTACAGGTGAGATACGCAGACAACGTACTTCACTCTTATTGGCGCCACTGGTAAATACGTGTAAAAAAGATTTTAAATGTGTAATTCACATGACTGAGGTCAAACTTTCTGACACTACGCAGCACATTTATCTCCAAAATCCTTGGATATCCTTAAGATTGTATCGGACGATGAGCAGATTCAAGACGCTGCGTGCCATTTGGAGCAAAGCAATCCCAGAACATAACTTAAGGTTTTCTCACACCTGATAGTCTGGTAGACTCGGTTCAATTGGGGACCAAAGTTGCAGCGTTTGCTGCATTTTCAGCTGGTGCTGTTTGCTTTCACACCGCATTGTGTCAAACAATCTAAACCCTTCGTCAAGCCTGTTTTGCCCCTTCGCCTGTGGTGACGCTGACCCAGAAACCACTGAGAGAAATTACACGAAACCCTCTGGAGAAGACAACAGCACAACTTTCTTCTTCACGAAATGTAAACAAAAATAGAGCGTGGTCAGATTATTGCGGTTGTAGGATTTCTCTTTTGTCTTTTGGTCAAAAGACTGTGAGCCATTTCTCCTACTAGCGCTAGACTCTTACGTTTGTTTTGGTTGTATTTACCCAGATTCCCCTGCGCTATAGTTCGCGTCCTGCCTTTAGAGTGGTCTCCCGTCCGCCATGTGCATTCAAGCCGTTCTAGAGTTCACCTCAACTGAACTGAGACCTGTAGGTTTTCAGATGGGCTAGGCTTCTTTTCTTGTTCTGTATCAATCAGTTTGGTTGCACATTCACACCTCATCCCAACCAAACTGTCTAGGCAATAAAAGTCTA
This sequence comes from Poecilia latipinna, assembly GCF_001443285.1. Lineage (NCBI taxonomy): Eukaryota > Metazoa > Chordata > Actinopteri > Cyprinodontiformes > Poeciliidae > Poecilia > Poecilia latipinna. The sequence continues at coordinate 9,822 of NW_015113142.1, read as the reverse complement.
GGATATCAAAGTTTTATTAAAGACTAACCAGAGCTGGTTTGCATTCGCCCATACTGAGTCTACTCAGTAGGGACAGGGTCCTCTTTTTGGTTTGCTTCGTTCTTGTGTCTATGGACATAGAGCTTAAGTGCCTTGTCAGAAAACTTCAGTTTTGTCTCATCTGTCCACAGGACAGTATCACAGAATCTGTGTGGCTTGTCGATATGCAGTGTGGCAGATTCAGTCTCGCTTATTTATGGTTTGCTTTCTTGGTTGTCTCCCACCTCGACTAAATCAGTAACTGAAGAAGCGATCTAACACTGATGAACCATGACCTTGGAGCTCATCTTTGATTTCTTTGGAGGTTGTTCTGATTTTAAACAGATAATTCTGAGTATAATTCTGAAACTGGTTACTGAAATAATCAGTTTCAAGTTATTTCAATAAACGTTGTAGGGTTATAAGTTACTAAAACACGGGTTAAAAACTGTTTTCTCCACTTGTGTATTGCAGAAGATTTTACATTGAACAATTTTTGAGAAATCTTATCTTTACATTGAGTATTTTTATAAAGTGGAAGGGAAATTCTGATTTGAGATATAGTTTGTTTTCTGCAAAACCAGTGGTTATTATTATTCATTTCCAGTTATTTTTTAAAATAATTGGAACTTGCATTTCTTTTTTCTTTCAGAATTTTTGAAAATGTACATATGCCATGAAAGAGAGGCACATTTCCTTCAGCCACTCATCAAAATAGAAAATCAAAGGAACATAATGTTTGAGGTCCTGTCCACTCCAACATATATAGTTTGCAAAAATGAAATTTTGTCAATCTCATCATATATGTAAATTGAATTTTTGATGGAAAAAAACCCAGTTATTTTTAAAGTTAGATGCATGCATGTAGTGAATATCCATAAGTTATTAAAAACAATAATGTAGAGGCCAACTTTGCACATATGCCTCCTACTTTCAACCAAAAACACAATGGAGCCATTTTCTGGTATATTTCATATATGTCTCAGTTTATCCTCGCTCAAAAATTGTAATCTGCAGAAACAACTACAATTCTGCTTTGGAGAAATCTTTGAAATCTGTAACCCAGCTCTGCTTTAGCTATTCTCACAGTCTTCTCCCTTTACATTTTGATGCAACTAATGTCCATATTGTTCCCACCTACTGTCTGGCACTAATTACTATACTAATTGTAGCATTTTCCATTTGAATTTCAAAGAAAACAGTTTTTTACTTTTTCAAAGACAGAGGGGGGAAAAAAAAAAACATTCTTCATCTATTGTGCATACTCAGGCTATCTCCTGCAGGCATTGGGCGAGAGAAGGGGTGGAAGAAAAAACAATTAAAAATATCTAAAGCAGTCAGTAGCTATAATGTCGACACAGGCTTCAAGTAAAGACGACGTTGGGAATTGGCTACGTGTCCTAACATGCCCATTTTTACAGGCGGTGGTTAAAGTTTCAAACAAACAGAGCTGTAATAAACAAGATGTATGTTTATCTTACCACCAAACAATATGAAGTGGATGCTAAGGAGGGTGAAACAACCCTGTAGGTCATTGGTTGGGTATGTTGGGGCCTCCAAGTCTTTATAACAGCCTTATATCTTTGGCTGATGTCTAGATCTTTACAAGGCTTTCTAATCATTTTGGAGCGAGTTGTAAACTCTGGAAGCATAAAATTTATGTTGTTTTTTTTTCCTTCTTCTTTTTTTTCAGGAGATAATTTCCAAAAACTCCTCTCCAGACTCCGGTGGTGGACCTTTAGCTCCTGCCTATCTGCTGTCCATCATGATAGATCACGCCTCCAAACATCTGGACCCCGCTCTGACACCGCAGATACTGCTCAAATCAGCCAACCTAATTAAAGAAATTGTGTGGGTAAGTAAGAAGGAACAAAAACAACAGACTTTTGTGTAAACCAAGCATTGGAGTTGAAAACCCAGCTGTGTAATTTCATCAAGCTACTATTTAATTCTAAGAACTATAGTGGAATGCAAAAGTATTGGCTCCCTTGAAGCCTTTTCTCATTATGTCACATCAAATCTACAAACCTAAGCGTGCTTCAGTGGCCAACACAAAAAACTTCCATAACTGTGAAGTGGAAGTAAGACATTTCCAAATACTTTTTTAAACCTAAATCTGAAAAATGCTGCGTCTATTTGTATTCTGCTGCCTTTATTCTGATACCTCTGAAAAAAAAAAAGCTTTAAAAATCACATAGCAAGTAAATTTATTACACCAATGTGTAATTTTATCTTATTTGTGTTTCTAAAAATATTAAAATTAGGCTTATTTAATAAAACAGTATGTCAAGATTTGAAGCACATTGCATGGCAATATTACAAATTTTCCAAAAAATAGATATCCATCTAACAAACCGACCAGAAGGACGAATTAATTAGAGAAGCAGCCAAGAGGCCCATGGAGGCTCTGGAGGAGCTGCAGAGATCCACAGCTCATGTGGAGGAATTCATTGACAGGAGACCTAGTAGTAATTTACACAAAAAAAAATCTGGTCAAAACAAAGTAATTTTGTTAAAGAAAACCAAAAAATAATAATAATCCTTGTAGAGATGTAGGGGATACAGCGAACACACAGAAGATCAATATAACTCAGTATTTAAATGACTATATATAGCTCTGGAAGAAATGAAGAGACCACTTCGCTGAACCTCATTAAAAACATCCTGATTATTGATTTCTGAACTCTTCCTGAGTTAAAACATTAGTGTTGTTCCTAAATATCAACTTGTTTACTTTGCATTATTTGAGGTCTGAAAGCACTGCATCTTTTTCCTTAGTTTGACCATTTCTCACTTTCTGCAAATAAATACTAAATTTTTGCTTGGAATTTCAGAGTCATGTTGTCAGTAGTTCATAGAATAAAAGAACAATGTTCATTTTACTCAAACACATACCTATAAAACATACAATCAGAGAAACTGATCATCTTAAGTGGTCTCTTAATTTTTTCGGGAGCTGTTTGTAGAAAAACTAACAATCATCATGCCCCTGTTCACATCATTCATATGGTGACTCATGGTGGTGGCAGCATCCTGCTGTGGGGGTGTTCTGCAGAAAACCACTTAGAGATTGCAAAAGAGTTGAGGCGGGGGTAGTCCTTCACATTCCAGCATGACAATGACCCTGGACATAAACTCATAAAAATGAATTTGAAAAATAAAGGGCAAAAATCTTAGTCTTTAGATGTGTAATATTTTTATTTTAAATGTTTAAGCAGCAGCCTGAGTTTTTTGTCTCGTTGTTCAATAACGTGCTACATTGTGATTCTGAATGAGACACTGGGGGTGTTGAGCTCCAAACCTTCCTGCTTCTGCAAATGTGCTACATTTAGTTGGCCAATCGCAACAAATCTCGAAAGAAATTGAAGTTTACAATCTGGGAAAACCTGAAAAAGTTCAGTCAGCTGTGAATACTGGGCTGTAAGACGCTGTTTTCACGTTCAACTGCATAATGTAGTTTAATTTTTGAAAGGAAATGAGTTGACTGCCAACCATAGAGGAATATACCTGCTTTGTAATTTGAAACGAAAAAAACAAAAACAAAACAAAAGATCAAGTAAGTTCGTAATACCCCCAATGTTTAGGAGTGTCTCCGTTTGGAACAAATTAACTTTTTGAGGATAGCGTTTCATGACACCATGACCCAGACAGCACTCAAACAAAGTTGGCAGGAAAAACATCAGGTAAGACGAGTGAGACAACCACATTCAGTCAGACAGAGAAACCAGCAGACAGACAAATGCCCTCCGTTGTGGCCTGCTGGGTAGCGAGGATGAGCTGATGTCACTTCCCCTGCTGCTGGAAAATGTGCCGTAATTGTCCTGGCTGCAGGGCTAGACTCTGCAACCCCCCCCTAACCCCCTTCCACCACACACTAAGACGCCTCTTCAACTCTCTCTGCAGGATAACATTAAGGAATTCGGGGACAAGCATCCCACGCAAAAGTAAGAACATTTTTGCCCTACGTAATGTTTCCTCTGTTTAGAGATCTCCTGCTTTTGTTTTCATAATACATGATTGTGTTGGTGCTGTTATGTCTTTGGGACATTTTTCTAACATGATGAAGGCCTTTTAAAACACATCAGTCGGACAGTTTCTCAAATATAGCCGGGTAAAAATAACTCTGTCTATTTTTAGTGAGCTCGGAGAATGTACACAATAACATAACTTTGGAGTTACCTAAATGTCTTGTGCAGTTCGCCAGACCAGGAAGGGGAGATAAACACTCCAAATGTCCAGCAGCTGTCTTCTGATCTGCGACCCCTCATGTTCTGGATGTCAAATGCCACAGAGCTCCTGAACTTCTTCCAGGTCAAAGTCGAAACAATGGAGAAAGAGTGGGAATTTGAAGGTACAAACAATTAGAAAAACGTGGAAATTACTTATACTGAGGGGTGGGGGGGTTTACAGTTCAAATTAGCAAAAGAGCCAGCACAGAAATGAAAGCTGCTGCTCGGCCTCTAATTGTTCTTGCTGATTGTTTCTTGGAAAGCCCCCGGGGATCCGGTTTTGACAGCCGACATGGACACCTGTTCAGAGGCTCTTGCGCAGCTGGACGATGTCATAATGCACACCTTCCAGCAGTGTGTGTATCATCTCACCAAGGTAAATCAAAATACAACAATAAAGCTGGCCTCATTCTTTTACATCTAAACTCAGCAAGTAAACAGCGAAGTGGCTTGACAAAGACGTAGCGGATGTCTCGTTTATGGCAGCTTCAGGGCAGCCAGTTCTTGTCCTTATTTGGTCCAGAAGATAAAAAAAAAAAAATAAATGTTCAAATGTTCTCTCCAAAGTTAGCCACATATGTTGAAAGTCAAGCCTGCTAGCCTTTTTTGATCAACGCTAAGAGCGTCTGACGACATTAGACATCAGCAGACGTCTTCATGTGTTGAATTTTCTACTTTTCAAATGCGTGTTTTCTTTTGGTGGAAGGCAAAATTATATTTTACAATCTTTTCTGCAAGATTTTACTGGCCAGAATGAGTCAGCTGTAAAGTATCCCAAAACTGTTGTCCAACGCCCTATTAGGAATTTCCTGCCATCATCCCAGTTTTTCATGTCCATTGTGAGCCGAGGGGTTGAAATGAATCAGAATCTATCAGTCCAGAGAAGGTAACAAAAAAAAAAAAACCTTCTCACTTTTTAAACCATCGCTCAACGAAGGCGCGTCACCAGACCAACAAGTAACTAGGGGACAATGAGGATTTTTTTTACATGTTTCCGAAATCATTGAAAAGACTGCAACACTGAAATCCCTCTCTGTCTACAACAGAATAAACAAACAGTTAAAACAGGCGTGCAATGAAAACAAATGACATATTTGAGGCTTTTTACATCCAACTTACATGAGACTGGTGTTACAAAGGCTCATTTATCTAAATTAAACAAGTTCTTTGGGCTCAAGGTAAAATCATCACCCCAACTTATGTCGCTTTTTGGAGCAGTGCGATGCCGAGTCGTCCCTGCTTCACGTTCCACAGAAAAATTCACGAATAAGTATTCAGTGAATGCTGAACCACAAACAGGCGGGGTCCGCTCTGCATCCTTTGTAGTTGAGTACTTATCTATAATTTAATTTTCTTGTTTATTATTTTTGAAGGACTTTTTTTTTTTTTTTTTACTACATCCAATTTCTGTTCACTGTGGTTCTGATCCCTTTTTGGTCAGACGGCCAACTAAATTAAATGTTAGTGGTCTCCAACTGGTAGGCGTCGTTCATTGGAGTCACAGACAGATTTCCTTGCAGCAGACTGCGATCAGATTGCAGAATATTACTTTAGATCATCGATTGGCAGAGAGGAAACAATCTGACAACTGTGCAAAACAATGCATATATAGAACTGATGGAAAGCCAAAATACGTCAGTACAATTTTTTATTTTTTTTTTTTTAATTTCACCTCTCTTTTGTGTCGCCTGTCCACGAAGACCCTGTACTCGCTCCTGCCAGCCCTCCTGGACACCAACCCATTTTCCAGTGATGAGAAGGAGAAGGAGAAGGACGGCACTCGGGGCGCAGAGGGAGATGAGAATAAAGGAGAGGGGGGAGCTGAGGACGACGTGTCCGTCTTGCCTCCGAAGGTCGCCGGACTGGTGGAAGTGTATCGCTGCTCCTTGATGCTGTCCCGAGAAGCGTGTCTGTCTCCGCCGCTCACCTCCCAAACGTTTGGTTACCTCTTCTTCTTCACCAACACTTCCTTGCTGAATACTTTGCTGGAGAGAGGTAAGAGACAGCACTGGGTCGGCTGTTTTTTGGGGATTTGTCGTGGGGAATGAAAGTTACAAATACAATATTTTTTGTGGGGGGTTTTTTCCCCCCTCTTCTGCATCCTCTCTTTTTTCTTTTTTTTTCTAGATGGGTTGTTTTCATGGTCCAGAGCGGTCCAGATCCGGACAAATCTGGACTTGGTTCTAGATTGGCTGCAGGGCGCGGGGTTAGGAGACATAGCCTCGGAGTTTATGAAGAAACTCTCAGTTACGGTCAACTTTCTATGTATTCCCAAAACACGACTGATCCAGGTAAATTGATCTTCCTATCGCCACTTAAGCCGAAGTCCATAAAATTCCTGCTTCTTCATCAGCTCCCTTGTTCATCCTGAGCTCGGTTTTAAACGACTAAACAAGTTCACCTTCATACTAATACTGAACAGGATAAGGCCTTCAGGTCAGTGACTTCATGGCATTACGGCATTCAGAAGAACAGCTGCACAAAACTACGTCTGAGACTGTTGTTCCTGGTAGATTACAGCGAACAGCCCAGTGAAGCTCATTCACTCATTACCTCACTCATTACTTTCCCTACCTTTACAGTAAGTGTGAAGGTAGCCAGCTGAAAGCATCTCGCCTTCTGTAAAGAAAACAAAACCGAAGGTCTTTCTGCTTAAAATTGGTTTCTTGTCCCTTTTTTAAATCAAGTTAACCATCTCCTGCTTTTTTGCTTGAAACGCTTGGGGGGGGAAAAAAAAAAATGTAATTTTTTTCATTTTGTTTAGTCTGTTTTGCATGCAAGGGTTTAGTTTACACATTGACAAGCCAAAAGCTCACAACACAGATTTATATTCACTCCCTCTGCTCTGTTTGTAGTCCAGGTAGTTTCTCCTGTTACTCAAAATGAGACATGTTTGTATCGGCCCCAGCGAGTGTCTGGTTTGGCACAAGTGCTGCACCGCTCGTAGCACTGCAGCATGCACGCGTCTCCCCGTAGAGCTCAAAATAAAAATACGACCCTTTAATTAAGTGTAACACTGGCTCTTTAACGTCTCATCCTCCAGTCGTCTTGGACCAGTCTGAAAGAGGAGCATGAACTGCTAAGTCATGCCCAGCTGCACCACCTGCTCACCCATTACAAGCTGGGACCGACCCGAGCTCCGCCAGCATCCTGGGCTCCCCCGCCCGGCGCAGACCTGAACGGAGGTACTGCTTAATAGATAAAAACATTAAAGGTTTATTCTGACAGGGACTTGCAAAAATATTCACATCCTTACATTTTTTGTCACATAACACATTGATCAGTTTTCAAGTTTTCAGATTCCCAATTAGACTAAGGTCTGGACTGCAACCGGGTCATTTTAAGATATGAACATGCCTTCCAACGTGGTTCTGGATTTTTATCTTACGGGTCATTGTCCACCTTCCAAGGTGGAGCATTACACCGGTTTCTATTTTTCCCCCCTCTAAGTGGTTTTCTTCCATCATGTATTTACCTACATCCATCATTTTATATATAGAGTTTCCAAAAATCAGTCTCCACAGCATGAAGCTGCCACCACCATGTTTCGTGGTTCAGGGTGATGTGCGTTGTCAGATTTCCAAATGACATAAAGTTTTATCGTTACGTCATTAGCAGCTGCCTTAACTTTTGTTGGATTCCCTTCATTGCTTTCGTCCAACTCCAAACAGGACTTCATTTATTTTACAATCCCTCTTTTCTTAATTTTTGAAAAGCATCGTATTTCTTTTACTTCACAATTATCTGTTACTTTATTTTTTTTTTAAAAAGCTATAGAAACACCAAGTTGTGTGGTTGTGGCGTGACAAAATAGGATACAAATGTTTGCTGGGTGCTTGTGAACACACTGCCGCAACTCAATTATTCCTAATACCTTTTATTTCTTTTTTTTTTTTAGACATATTTGAGAGCTTTCTAGACCACCCTCCTCTCATCCTGCCGAACGAGACGCCTCGCCTCGACCTCTCCCAGCCAATCCCAAGCCCCGAGCTCCAGAAGGAAGTCACGCGTCTCCGCACCTTCCTGTGGGGACTCGATCAGGACGAGCTCCCCGCAAATCAGAGGACGCGGCTTTGAAAGAGCGCATATCAGCAGAATGAAAGAAACCGGAAATGATTTCTGCATTTAATTGCCTAGCAGTCGTTCTTCGTCCGATCCTAATTTCATTTCAGTTATTCCCTTTCTAATATTTTTGAACAAATCAGTTATCCTGTCTTTGTTTAGTCTTTGTGGAATTAGTTTTAAAGCAGGGAGAGGACATCCAAAAATTGTTGGGCTTCACTTCGCTCTTTTTCTTGGCTTCTCTGCGTATTTTCAAATGACTTGTTTTTAATAAAATGCTGAATTCTGGTCTAAGAGGCTTACAGTTTCCGTTTGGTCTTTGTTCCCCACAGCCGGGCCCCTGGGGCTTGGCATGCTCCTCGGCTCCCACACCATAAAAAGAAGCCTAAACATTCCACAAGGTGGCGATGCAGGACTCACTCCCCTTTGACGTTAAATGATGAGTGTGTGGAACTGCCTGACTAAGGAGCTGACACAAGTACATTATCATCCGCTCCAGAGTAACCGTCTCATTTTCTGTAATAAAGGTAGCAATTTGCGCTGGGTCGTGACTCAGGCGAGTAAATGAGGCTAAGATGACCACACACAAAAGTTACCTTTCCCAAAGTTAGCTGTGCTAAAGGTTAAATCCTTGTGACTTAAAAGCCGGGAAAGGTTTAATTTCCCCTACAGTTGATGAGGCACACTGATAAGAAGGGCTTCCAGTCTCTGGTATCTGATACGGTGGTAAAAAACTCCAGAAAAAGGTCATCTAATTTATCACAAAGAGCAGCCAGCTCTCACGCGCACCAGCCAGGTGAAATCACCATTTCAGTGAGTAAGTTGAGCTTGTTTGCCACAATTTGGCAACATCCAGTCAGTTTCACCGTCTAGTCAGCCAGATGTCCAATAAAAACAATTCCTCACTTTTCTTTTTTTTTCTCCTGAGACAGAAGCTCTCTGACGTCTAAGAAAACTCCAGTTATCGTGCTGCTCTCTTGGTGCGCAGCCAGACGGCTTCCTTCCTTTCTTCCGGTCAGCTTCTAAGAGTTCCCTTACGGTAAAAACGCTCAAAAACAAAACACAAATCCCGTGAGAGAGAGAGACCCTCGGCTTACATCATCTCCCTGATGTATCCGGTTCTCTCTCTCTCTCTCTCTCTCTCTCTCTCTCTCTTGAGATGACATGAAAAACAAAAAACCCACGGTAAAAGATTGTGAATCATGTAAAGAGCCATCTCTGTGGTTAGGATTTATCAATTAAGTGATTGTAATCACTCTCATTTGAGATTCGGTGTGTGGTGTATGAGTGAGAGTGTGTTTGTGCGCTAATTTCAGCTTTCCAGTAATGTCATGCAGACGCAGCCTGTGGCTATAATTAAACACAGATGGGGTTCAGCTTGGTATAGATCCATGCCATGATTGTGTGACATTACTGTACGATGCAATGACTGCTGTACGCCATTCTGTTGTCGTGATACACTAGTGTGAACGTGTGACCAGGATGGTTCAGTAGGCATTTGACACACACACAC
>NW_015113141.1:326423-326887 GCF_001443285.1 Poecilia latipinna | reverse complement strand
TTATTTATTTATTTATTTATTTATTTGTTTGTTTGTTTGTTTGTGTGGTTTCGCTTCTCCGAAACGGACAGATGTTACGTCTGCAGCTCCTCCAGAGCAACGCTCTCCTGGGTAACGTGCACCAAGAAGGCTCCATTTGTTAAATCCGCTGGATGAGTTACTTCCAGCGGTTTCTAATTCTTCGCAGCAGCGGAGCTGCGTCCGCAGTGGTTGAGCAGCGGACTGCGCATGTTACAATCTAATTAATTTTTGCATCGTCATTTATTTCCTCAAGATAAACTGCCGGCTCCTCAAATGGATTAACACAACGTTGATTTCTCTTTAGTTTTCTCTGATCTGTAATGGAGACTTGAATTCAACCAAAGGTTTGTAATGCGCTTCCTAACCATTTTTTATTTGTAAGTATTGATTTTATTTTTTAGACAAGACTCTGCTAAAGACATCTTCAATACATTTTTTAATCC